>NC_091118.1:84284240-84451740 GCF_040183065.1 Periplaneta americana | reverse complement strand
GTAATCAGGGAGAAATAGTAAGTTATTGTCCTAGAACCCTCTTATTCTGTTTTCACGTGCATAAATACTGTATAAGGCAATGGCTTCCTGATTTTTTAAAGATATATGTTAAGAGTTTCTTTATGTACTTTAAAGATTCGTGACCCTCGACAGAATTTGAGCTAATATCGTTCATGACAATCACTGGAACACTCCCAACGACATCGACATCAACATCAGCACTAGAAGCTGACCTCTGTTTGTCGGTTGTACAGTCACGGAAGAAAAATCTGGCCGATGAGCAGCAAAATTCATAATGTTACTTATGCCGGTTTTGTTGTGATTATCACAGTACAGAGTCTAAGAGGGATAGTGTTTACCTCCCTTCGAAGTTCCTGGGCTAGGAAGGAGAGGCTTTCGGACTGTTTCTGTTTATAGTGTCTAATAGGGACACTAGCTGTTACTCTACGAGAGACTGGCTTTCGGAATGGTTTTGTTTAAAGTCTACAATATACTGTATTTGTATAATGGCATCGTTTGTTGTGTTTTAGTCGACATATAGAAAGTTGTTTTGCCATTGCGGATATGAAGAATGTTGTTAATGTAATTTTCATCCCCTATGTTCGTCTGTCTTCACTCTACAGGCATACTACGTTTATGATTTATGACCACTGTATAGCCTACTTCGTGTTTTTTCTAGAGTCCTAGACACGTAACCCTGTCCATCTTTACCAACAGATTTTGTCTATAAATAGCCACAACCACTTCGAAAATCATCATTAATATTTTAGTTCAATAGCTATGGACGTCAAAGCCAAAGTAATTGCACTGATCGAGGAAGGCGGATTTAGCGCGGCGCAAGCTGGAGAACGCTATGGAGTTGCGAGTAGAACAGCGTCCAGGTGGTGAGTGCAGTATGAAGAGCGAAGATACGTAACTCGTAAACCTTGTAGCGGAAGACCCAAGGCATCAACACCACAACAAGATCTTATGTTAATAGAACGTTCGAGGCATTTTCCATTTCACACTTCTAAAATGCTTGTTGCCGACACGGGATTTCCTGCTTCCAACAGAACGGCTCATAGAAGCCTCAATACTGCCAATATTGTGCCGAGAAGAGTGACGGTAAAGTTCTGACTGAAGACCATCGAATTGATCGTGTCGCATTTTGCCAAATGCATTACAAGTATCCATGGCAAGAGGTCATCTTTTCGAATGAGAAAGTGTTTATGAACCACAGCACAGGGCCAGTGCAAGTATATCGACCGAAACAATCCAAGAGATTTGACCCTGAATATGTGGTCCAGAGGCAACGCATTGGTCGTTTGTCCATGTCGGTGTGGGGATGGATTTTTGGTTATGGTGGCGGCGCGCTATGGAGGATTCATGGGCATATGAATGGGCATCAGTACACCAATATACTGGAAAATGTGATGCTACCTAGTGTGCGTGTGTTTCAGCCCGAAAACAAAATAAAATTCCAACACGACTTTTCTTCCGTACACACATGTGTTGCCGTGCAGCGGTTGTTCAACATTCACAGAGATGATGTCGTAGAGGTTCCATGGGTGCCTGACTTAAATCCCATAGAAAATGTGGGGCGGAAGTGCAACGCGGTGTTAATGAACAACTACAGGGTCGACGTCCTAGGAATACAGACGAATTGTGGGATCTCGTTTCAGATGCTTGGGAAGATATTGCATTGTCAGATAGATATATCCACAACCTTGTTAATTCTGTAAGTAGAAGAATGGACACAGTGAACAACGCCAATGGTTTCTGGACAGATTATTAAGTCCAGAAGGAAACTATTGTATATCACTAGAGCTACATAGGAAGAAGAAAATTTTAATTTGTGATAAAAAGAACATTCAATATTAATTATTTTACTTCAGGAATGTATATTTTCCCTTATTTTCAGAACTAAAGTAAATACTATAGGTTTAAAAATAGAATAAATAAATAAATAAATAAATAAATAAATAAATAAATAAATAAATAAGTTATAGTAAACCGCTTATATAATCAAACGTTTCCTTAAATCGCACAAAAATTATTTCTAATTAACAAATCTATTTGTATTCCTCTTTCGTCACTATTATTAATTGTTTATCTAATTATATATATTTATTTCAATTTATTTTAATGTTCACTCATACCATTTGTATTGGATTACCTCAATCAATTTATATTTATTCTACTTTATCTGACTGTTCACTTCTATATCGTCTTAGAACGAAGTTCCTATGCATTGTATCTTTCTCAATTTTGTTTACTCTTCGTCATATTGGCAGTCTGTTTTGCCAGGAAGATATTAAAATAAGAATAAACCATAAATAAATGTAGTATGTCTATAGCAGCTGTGCCCGATAGGCCTACTAAAGTTTCAAACTTAAAATTAAAAAAAAATATTTGAACAGACCTGTATTATTAATTAATATAAATTACAGTAATCACTAATTAGCAAGACATTTATGTAAATAATTTATTATTGGACAATGTCTGTGGCCCTCCAATAATATTTTTTTAAATATTGGCTCTCAGTAATCATAAGATTGAGCACCCCTGGTCTATAGACTAAAGAGAGACGAACAGAGGAGATGATAATGAAATCAGTAACATTCCTCATACCCGCAATGGTAAAAGCAATGAAATAAGAAATTTCTGTAGAATATAATATAACATAAATATTTATTTGTTATTCAGTCTAAATGACTCATCAGTGTTTTAAAGAAAATCAATAAAATTTATAAAATATATATTCATTGAAGTTGAGGTTAAAATAATGCTAACGTTTTGCGCCTATTGGCATCTTCAGGCACTTGAGCCAACAATATCATGTGATACATTAATTTACAGTAAAAGGCATGGCTGTTGAATATATACATTAATCAATCTTAAAACTAACATATTAAAATCATTTGTGCAAATTAAATGATAAACTATAGTTGAGTTAATTATTGTTTTGATATGTGTGATAGTTGAATTAATTATCCTCATCTCTACTTAAATTTACGACAATAATTAAAAAAACTATAGGACACAAAGATTAAATTGTAGATTTAAAATGGATTCAAATTAAATAAAATATTACCTTGTAATAAAAATTGATTACTTCTATAATGTCTTATTAATGTATACATTTGGTCGTATATTTTTACCAATTAATGGTTTGTGCGTTGTTATTGATGTAATTATATGTATTACAATGATAGAATCTTATGGTTCTTATTGATTCCAATATTAAACTTCATATTGAGCGGACGTCGAAATAATTTCAGATGGTTGAAACGTAGAATGCAGGTATGACTTTCAACAGGAAGTTGAGCTGTTCATGATGCAATTCGTTCTATTATATATATATATATATATATATATATATATATATATATATATATATATCGTAAGTAACTAATATAAAATATTACTCAAATGCCTAAAGATGCTAATAGGCGAAAACGTTAGCATTATTTTAACCTTTAACTTCAATGAATATTTATATTTATAAATTTTATTGATCTTTTTTTAAAACACTGATAAGTCATTTAGACTGAATAACAAATAAATATTTATGTTATATTGTATTGTATATTGACTTATTTGAAAATTACTACTACAATGCTTACTAAGAAAATTTTTGTAGACCTATGTCGACAAGAACACAAGAGTTTCAACCTTATGGAATGTGAACAGAAACAGTCCGAAAGCCTCTCCTTCCGAGACCAACAACGTCAGGTGGAGTAAACAGTATCCCTCTCAGAAACTCTGTACTGTGGTAATTACAACAAAACCGGCGTAAGTAACATTTCGAGTTTTGCTGCTCATCGGCCAGATTTTTCTTCCGTGACTGTACGTAGCTCATATCGGTTTCTTGATCTTTTTTTAAAACACTGATAAGTCATTTAGACTGAATAACAAATAAATATTTATGTTATATTGTATTGTATATTGACTTATTTGAAAATTACTACTACAATGCTTACTAAGAAAATTTTTGTAGACCTATGTCGACAAGAACACAAGAGTTTCAACCTTATGGAATGTGAACAGAAACAGTCCGAAAGCCTCTCCTTCCGAGACCAACAACGTCAGGTGGAGTAAACAGTATCCCTCTCAGAAACTCTGTACTGTGGTAATTACAACAAAACCGGCATAAGTAACATTTCGAGTTTTGCTGCTCATCGGCCAGATTTTTCTTCCGTGACTGTACGTAGCTCATATCGGTTTCTAGCGAATGAGGGTCTGACAAGGGTGGTGTAACCTGTTGAATCTGTTGAGGATTCATCAGCTCCGTGAGTCATGGAAACCTCCGTAACATCATAGCCCATCACAAGTGATTGCAAAGCGTGTACATCGTTTTATAGTAGGGGCAGTCGCCGAAAATGTATTAATGGTGTATTATTTAAGTGTGTTTTGTAGTTTAATATGAGATTATTATTATTATTATTATTATTATTATTATTATTATTATTATCATTATTAAATGTAGAAATAATATACTCCCAGTTTAGTTGTAACCGCTTATAGAAAAAATGTGGCTAGAACATGTGGAATACTACCACTGTTAATAAGAAATGTCTATGAACGAAGAAAAAATCTGAACGTCTTACTGTAGGGCCGCATTTAGTAGCGAGCTGGACTCCCAAATCCAGACTATGACGTCGCGATGAGCGAGATGTGTTGACAGCATTCTACAATAGAGAGTACTAGCGTAGAAAACACATTTGTTATATATCCCAGCACAAGTATATTGGAATTCCGATAAGGAGAACAAGACTACGCTCTATAGATGTAGTGGAAAGTTTTTATTTATGATTATAAGCTCATTGCCGAATGTGTTGTGTAATGCATACATTCCTTACGACGTAATTGAACTTTAAGCAATGTAAAATACGAGTACAATAATATAGACAGACTATCCATCTTGAATATTGTGTGAATTAGCAGTTAAATGCCATTTTTAAACACACACACACACACAAACACACACACTCATTCATAGTTTTCTGCCGAAGGGCAGGTCTTTCACTGCAACCCCAGCAGTCTCAAATCTTTCCTACTTTCCGCCTTCCTCTTAGTCTCCGCATATCATCCATGTATCTTAATGTTCTCTATCATCTGATTTCTTCTGTCTCGAACTTTTCTTCCGTTCACCAATTCTTCCAGTGTATGCTTCAGTAAGCAGTTTGTTGTTAGCCAGTGACCCAGCCAATTCCTTTTTCTCTTCCTGATCAGTTTCATTGTTATTCTTTCTTCACTCAGTTTCATTTATTATTCTGTCTGTCCATTTCACACGTTGCGTTGTTCTCCATATCCATATTTCAAATGCTTCTAGTCGCTTCTCTTCACTTCGTTGTAACGTCCATGTTCCTACCTCATACAATGTTACACTCCACACAACACACTTCACTAGTATCTTTCTTAGGTACGAGGCACATCCAGAAAGTAAGTTTCCCGATTGTTTCCCCTTGAAAGTAAACGTAATTAGCCGTGTCAATTGCGCATGCGTAACGGATCTATGACGTATCAATCATATGCCAGCCGGACAGGTCCCGCCTGGTGCCAGTAGCGTGGCAGCAGTGGTCCGAAATGGAAGCTCTTATTCCTTCTCCCGCCGCCTACGAGGTTCGGTCGGTGATAAAGTTCTTTAATGCAGAAAGCATTGCGCCAATTGAAATTCATCGGTAGCTCTGTCAGGTCTATGGGCCGAACATCATGAGTAAGCAGATGGTGCGTCGCTGGTGTAGGCAGTTTTCCGAAGGACGTCAAAGTGTCCATGATGAAGAGCGCAGTGGGCGACCGTCCCTCATCAATGATGATCATGTTGAGCTGGTGCGGCAGTGCATCATGGAGAACCGTCGCTTCACGATTACGGAGCTGAGCAGCCATTTTCCGCAGATATCGCGATCCTTGTTGCATGAGATTGTCACTAAGCACCTGCTGTTCAAAAAAGTGTGTGCCAGGTGGGTGCCGAAAAACCTGACACCCGAACACAAAATGCAACGTTTAGGAGCAGCACTGACATTTCTGCAACGGTATCACGATGACGGCGACGAGTTCCTCGACAGGATCGTCACGGGCGATGAAACTTGGATTTCGCACTTCACCCCGGAAACCAAGCAGCAGTCAATGCATTGGCGGCATAGTGGATCTCTGGTCAGGACGAAATTCAAACGGACGCTGTCGGTACAGAAAGTGATGTGCACGGTGTTCTGGGACAGGACGGGCATTCTGCTCATTGACTTCCTTCCAAGAGGTGAAACAGTGAACGCTGACCGTTACTGTGAAACACTGCGAAAATTGCGACGTGCCATTCAAAACAAGAGGCGTGGAATGCTTACTGCAGGTGTTGAGCTCCTCCATGACAATGCTCATCCACATACGGCTCGGCGCACAGCAGCTGTTTTGACAGAATTTGGCTGGGAGTTGTTTGATCACCCACCCTACAGTCCTGATCTTGCCCCCAGCGATTTTCACGTTTTCTTGCACCTCAAGAAATTCCTGTCCTCCGGTGAGCGTTTTGGCAACGACGAAGAGCTGAAGACGTCTGTCACACGCTGGTTCCATTCACAGGCGGCAGAGTTCTACGACAGAGGGATACAAAAGTTGATCCCACGATACGACAAGTGTCTCAATTCTGATGGTGGCTATGTTGAAAAATAGCTTAAACATTGCTGTACCTGTTGCCAATAAATGTGTTTCCTGAAAGTGTGTATTCTTTCTTTTTAAAAATTGGGAAACTTACTTTCTGGATGCGCCTCGTATTTTAACATAAACATTTTCTTTATTATTTTAACAATTACTTCGATTCACATTGCTATAATTGTTTGATTCTTAGAATTAGGCGTACATGTAACTAAACTTATTATTGGTGTTATTATTATTATTATTATTATTATTATTATTATTATTATTATTAATTGTATATTGTTCCTGTACAGTATATCTGCCATTTTTTATATTTGCTATTGTTCTAATATTGGTTGAGTGGAAGAGAACGCTTTATGACTTTAACTCTGCCAGTAGAAATGCATCTACTGAATGAATAAAATAATTCAATTTTTCCAGAGATACGTATAAGATGCTCCTTTTTCTATTAAAAGCTTCCTTGGCTATTGCTATCATCCTTTTGACCTCCTGATAGCAGTACATATTACTCTTATAGTACACCCCAAGTATTTAAGTCTTTACCTTTTGTTTTGGTTATCTTTTCCACACAAGGGATGCCATATCTGCTTAACTAAGCGACAATTTCTTTCTTTGTCTGGTAACTGGAAGGCTACTTGCACTGAATGATAGGGATCATTGCCAAGCACAATTACAGAGGAAGGTGACAAGTTTGGAGTTCCTCGCCCCCTCAACCATTTTTCGAAGTTGGGGTTCATTTCTTGGTTGTCACCAGCAGTTGTGCCACCTTTTTAAATGATTCCCGTTCTGGACAAGTTACCTGGTTGAGGTTTTTTCCGGGGTTTTCCCTCAACCCAATATGAGCTAATGCTGGGTAACTATCGGTGCTGGACCAGTAACTCATTTCACCGGCATTATCACCTTCATCTCATTTAGACGCAAAATAGCCTAAGATGTTGATAAAGCGTCGTAAAATAACCTACTGAAAAGACCTTTATAAATGAGAAGATCACCATCAAGAAATCCAGTTTCGGAACCTATATCTACTATTATAAGCCTTTTAGACTTGTTTCCTTCTAACATATTTTCCTGTCTGCCACCATTTTTGGAAAGTCAAATCGGTGTCTATCCAAGACTCTTATAGATGAAATATTTGTCTTTGCTCTGCTCTGTTGTTTAGTCAACTCTCAGGTCTGAATCTCACAAGCGATACCAAGAAGACACCGCTTATGAGGAAACTAGGCCAGAAGATAATGGGGTATGGTGGCCAGTTCCTTTCCCCCTCCATTGCATACATCGCCTACTAGCTACATATTACACTAGTCAGACTTCAGATGCATGCAAACAAATTGTTCTTCCTCTGACACATATCGTCAAGTGAGATGTACTGCCGGATCGGATAATAAATGTATATATCAGCTAGAATCTCAATCACAGGATTGCTCTGCTCTAAAGCGTTTAAATTTTGTGGTATTCCTGGAACGCAAATCAATAATGTTCGGTCATTCTCGAATAAGTCTTCGATCCTGTAATCTCTTCCGCAGAAATCCCATGCTTTTTAACATAATATTAAAAAGTATTAGAATCTTTCGCTATCTCTCTTCCCGCTAAACGCAAACTGTGACGTTGCACAGAGGCAGAGATTTAGTAAAAGATTTGTAAAAAGACTATGGAATGGTAATGTTTTTGAACGGGTGATACTGAATGTTATTTCAGATCGGCATATTGCACGCATAGGTCGCGAGGTTACCTTCCCCTAGCCGCACTAGAACTCACCACTAAATGTGACCTATCAATACTGCAGTCATGTTAACATCAGCTCGCCATGAGTACTCGTCTGCCGTGTAAACAGCCAAAATCGGAGGCACCTATACTTTTCCCCTATTTCACCGCAAGAGGGGTGAATAAGTACACCGGCAGTACGTAACATACGATTTCTTGCTTTACAGTGCGTACTGAATATACTATGGCTAGTGTTAGTGAGACCCTATAGATTTCTATTCATATATTATGTTTGTTTGATTATTTTATTTCGACACGTGTAATTTATTTTGTTGGAATGAAGAATGGGAAGAATTAAGTAACTATTTTTATATAATATTTATAGTTTATTTATGGCTCGCTGATGCATTTGTTCATTACACGATTAAATTACGTTAAGAATATAGGTGCAATTACACTAGTCTGCGATGAAATTCCTGCCTCCAAAGTTTTAATGTTTTTAGGGTATTTTTAGCATGCTGAAATCAAATTCAAAGCCAAAAAGTTCCTATCACGTACCATTTTTTTGTTATTTTAATTTTCTTATATATTACGGCAATTTATAGCGTAATTATTTAAACTGTAATACTTTAACATATGTAGGTTTAGTATGTTAGGATATGAAAACCAAATGTATTCAACATATTTTTAAGGTGTTTATATTGAAAACCAAGGACACTGGATGTTTCTTAGCAGATAGGAGGTGCAAGCACATAAGAAAGTTAGGGCGAAATAACGTGCAGCCTTGTCATTATTTTTATTTGTGAAAGATAGAAATGTCAGCCACTCCTTGGTGAGAGACTGAACTCAACTCGTCTAGTTTCTCTCACATTTCATTAGTCTGCGTTTCATCTGGAAACGAAACGAAATTAGTTTAAAGCTTTATTGTGGAGTAGAATGTTGAAAGTTTTTAGTTCAGTAAGAAAGTATTTACCATGTTGCATCGAGGATGTCTAAATAATCCAGACCACTTTTGTTATATAACTTATGTAGGATATACACATTGCCTAAGCAGAGGTGTAATATTACAGATTTTATGAAAAAGTCATGCCATGCCTATTTTGGAATCAAACTTGGAGACCAAAGTAAAGCTTGGGCACCACACAAAGTATGTAGAGTATGCACTGAAGAACTTCGTCATTTGACCAATTGGAGAAGACAGTTGCTATGTTTTGGAGTACCTATGGTTTGGAGAGAGCAGTCGAACCATAGTAATGACTGCTACTTCTGTTCATGTGATGTGAAGGGGTACGATTCTAAACATAAAAATCAAATAATGTATTCAGTTGTTCGGTCAGCCATTTTACCTGTGCCTAATGTACCAATCCCTGTGCGACCAGAAAATCTTAAACAAACATCATTCTATTGGTACTGACAACGTGAAATAGGTTTTAAATCTTTTTCTCCGAAGGTGATAATCTTGTATATTGCAGTAATGTGAAAGAATTTATGCTAAAACTTGGGCTTCCAAACTATGACCTAAGTGAATGGAGACTGTTCATTAATGCTTCCAAGCGAAGTTTAAAGGATTTCCCCCTTCATAACGGAAACATTTTTGGATCAGTGCCCGTTGCCTATTCAGTGATCCTCAAAAAATCATACACAAATTTGCAACTGCTGTTATTGCGACTAGACTATAGAACAAAACTGGCAAGTTTGTGATGATTTCAAAGTTTTTACTATGTTACTGTTTCAACAATCTGGTTTCACCAAATTTCCATGCATTCTTTGCCTCTAGGATAGTAGTGCACGAGTTGATCACTGGACTATGAAAGACTGGCCACCTCGACAAAATTTGGAAGTCGGTTGTAAGAATGTTCTGCGCCAAAGCCTTGTGAGTTCTTCTAAAGTTGTGCTGCCATCTCTCCACATCAAGCTTGGCTTAATGAAACAGCTTGTAAAAGCTTTAAATAAGGAAGGAGGCTATTTTAAGTATATATGTGAGAAATTTCCGCTACTATCTGAAGCAAATTGAAAGAAAATATATTATGTTTAATGGTCCTGACATAACAAAACATGTCTGGTGCAGCATTTAAAAACAGTATGGATGAAAAGGAGAAATCAGCATGCATGCTGTTTTGTGAAGTTGTTTTAAACTTTCTTGGCAACAAGGATCCTAATTACCGAAACATTGTGGCTAACATGCTTGATGCATAGAAGGAATTTGGGTGTAACATGAGTATCAAAATTTTCTGTTTTCTCAGCTAGATTATTTCGCCGAAAATCTAGGATTTTTCAGCTAAGACTAAGATGAACGATTTCACAGTGATCTGCAGGAGTTCAAAAGACGGTACCAGGGACGCGGGAGCATCAGTATGCTTGGTGATTATTGTTCGATGTTAAAGCGTGAAATACCTGAAGAGAAACATAAAAGAAAGAGGAACAAGAGGACTTTCTCAACTAAGAAGCAAGTGGTGTAATTTTTTGTGTGATACATTGTGCTAATTTATACATCCAATAGTGAAGTAAACAAGACAAAGCAAAGCAAAAACACTCTAGTGACAGGTATGAACAACCATACACATAATTTCAGCAAGTTGTGTTTTTTAAATATTGTTTTTGAATTTGAAATAAAAAAGTGAAATGAAAAGGTTTGTGATGAAATTCACGTAATTATAAAATACATTTAAAGTGATTTTGCAAACAAACCTGACGTGATAGAAGCAAACAGATTGAAAATTCGGATTCAGCACATCGACATTATATAAAATCACATTACTTAGTTTAGGCAACAAACACAAAGTTGAAATTCGCAGGCTAGTGTTATCAGTTATGTTAAGTGGCATTCAAATCTCACTACTGGTTCTAGAATCAGCAGCATATGTTATTCAAGAAGATTGGTTGTTCAAGCCGCAATCACGATTGAAAGGCACAATGGATAATGTGTAAAAAAAACACACACATTATTTGTAAGACATTTAATGTACAGCGACAATACAATGTACAGTATATAATTCCCGTGAATACAAGAACGTCGCGGATGGTGATAGTATGAACATGATTGATTATTATATAAAAACATTTGAAATTGTAAAAAAAAAACCCTAAAATTTACTAAATTATTGAAATAGGCTATAACTGGAAGTTTTAACGCTGCGTTTTTATCAATTTTAAAAGTTTTACTGTGATTATTATTTATTTGTTTAAATTTCATCTCGCTCGTAAGTTTGCAGCAGAAGTAATGCCAATATTTGGAAGCACTTACAGTTGCGAATGGTTTTTTTTCTTTACAAATGAATGTCAACAGAACTAGACGAAGACCATATTTGACAGATTCTCACATTATGAGGATATTTTCCAGCAAGACTGACATTAGAAGAATTATTTCTAGAGAACATCACAAAAATTTGGAAGATTGAAACTTTCACGAATAAGGACAAACCCAATATTTGTATATGTGTGTGAAAACGAAAGAGATTTGAATTATTTGAGTTTTGTTTTGAAACATTCGTCGATATACAAACAGTTTGAAACTGTGTGAGGATATAACCTATAACGTATTTATCCATGAATGGTAGTGACATTCACAATATAGTAATAGGCCTATTTCAAATTGTTTGTGTTATAATGTGAAATAATTTTTATTAAGAGTTATTGTTTTTTGTTCTTTATTGGGTTATTTTGCAATGTTATATCAACATCTCAGGTTATTTAACGCCTGAATGAAATGAAGGTGATAATGCCGGTGTAATGAGTCCGGCTCCAGCACCGAAAGTTACCCAGCATTTGCTCGTATTGGGTTGAGTGTAAACCTCGAAAAAACCTCAACCAGGTAACTTGCCCCGACCGGGATTCGAACTCGGGCTACCTGGTTTCACAGTCAGACACGCTAACCGTTACTCCACATGTGTGGACTGTGAATTATTATTAAGCATACCTCCAAATGTAGAAACATAAATTTCTTAAATAAATTATCTTAGTAGGGCTATATATAGCTAGTATTAACTTTATATTACTGTACTACGAACACTGACGATTTTTCTTACACTCACTAAAACCATAGCGCTCGTAAAATGCACTCTGATAGAAATTCATAACCTTGCCAGTATCCTTAACATGCCTGATCTACTGGCTTTATGATAGCCTATAAGACAAATAGGTCAACAAGTGGTTCAGTTTTATAATATTGATTGTGAGTTGATGATGATGAGAGATGATTATTATTATTGTTGTGTTCAGTTTTTCTGATACATAGAATATATTATTAGCCTAAATAAAATTATTTCAGTGTTGTCATCAATATAAGAGTAACTTACAATGTTGCTGTACTTACATGCTGGTTAGCATTTCTTACCTTCTTTTTAAAATCACATGGCCTTTGTCACAAAGAAGAACATTCTGAGTGTAAAATTGTTGACTAGTGTCCAAAATTGTTGACTAGTGTCCAAGACTTGTGTATTGTTGCGTATGTAGTTGCAAGTATGGAGATTATAATAAATGTTGTTACTACTGTTGCCTCTAATGTTAATACTGTCTGCTATGATTTATGCCGAGTTTTTTTTTGTGTATTTGAGAAGTTTTTTGGCCTGTACTACTGCTACTGCTAGTACCAATAGTTGCTTTACAAAACGTTTCAGATTAATAATTTCTCCACTGAAATAAAAAGATGGTTTTAACATCCTGATTATTTACTAATTTTTAGAATATATCACTCAGTACGATAATATTATTATTACAGTTTATTGCATAAACGAAGAATAAATCTTCTACTTGGGATTGAGAGCTGTAAGCCGAAAGTTCACGGATTTGATTCTCCATAGAATCACAGTTTGTCTCTATTCATCTAACCCTTTCGGCCGCATTATAGCCCTGGAATTTACTCAGCTTTATACTCTGTGATGATAATAACTTTTTGGGCTTGAGAGAATATTCTGAATGAGTGACAAGAAAATGTGAAAGTATACAAAACAAATAATTAAATGGAAAAATATTACGTAATGAGTAACATTAATGAAATACAGCTCAACCTTGTTCTACAGAAAATATTTATAAAGTAGTGATACACTATTTATATATATATATATATATATATATATATATATATAAATTTGATCTGGTAATGGAAATTATGGGGAAACGGCTAGACGAATTTTAATAAATGACCCCTCATTTTGAAGCTTGGAACCCAACGTTTTTCAGAAAAATAGTAGGTTTCAGTGAAATGTCAATTTTCCTACATCATTTTCCTATTTTCCAAAATCTATCCGTCGTCAGTTTTGAGAAATAATGGCTTTTCAGAATAAAACAAAACACAAACAATATCACACGAAGGCCATGACCTGTACGATATTTAGAGTTCAGATGGCTCAGATTCTCTGACATCGTAATGCCAATATGTTGGTCAGAACGTTTCTGTAATATTGGTTATTAAAAATTTCAAGACTTACTAAAAAGAATTTATAGTTCAGATTCTCTGGTGTGAAATTTTCTGAGTACAACTCTCTGTGTATTGGATATTAGAAACTACAAAACTTAAGAATGTTTGATGACATTAATACCATTAAATATGAAATATTATTATAGTGAATGCCTTGATCTGAGTATTGTCACTAATTATACAGATTAATGCTTTATTGATGATATGAAAGTGAAACCTTTTGGGGTTATATAATAATAATCCGTGGCGCTACAGCCCGTGGAGGGCCTAGACCGACCAGCCGGCTGCTGGCCTCACGCCCACATGACGAAGCAGAGGTGGACGATCATCCAACCAGAATGGTGGTATCGTGTGGTTAGCACGATGATCCTCTCAGCCGTTATAGCTGGCATTTGGGGTTATATAAGTACCGTAATTTCCCATAACTATGGTGCAGGCACCCAACTATGGTCCAAAACGCATTATGTACCACTTAGTCCCCCAAGAGTTCGGTGTTTGCCATTTAAGGCGCCACTGTGATGGAATTATGTTCCCCATAGATGCTTCTATCTACCATTACACGTGGAAATGATATGGATGCTTAACAAGGTCAGTGTGCATTGTTCTATTGAATGTGTGAAGACACGAAATCATTCAGTTTATGTTTGTCTGTTTTATTAAGCTCTCCTCTATAGAACTGGTAAATTATAGATATATGATTGTTTGTACAATTAAACCTGGCTATATAGTGTTTACTTTCACGTAATAATTAGATTGGCAGAGGTTAAGGACCCTGCGTGAAAAATGTTTAACCTCAAGTCTAGAAGTCAGTCCTCAACAATGTACCACAATTTTTCGTGGACCATAGTTGTATTTCATTTTGAAATATTTGTTTTAATGAAATGTGAACAATTTGATTATTTACTTCTGCAAATACGGTATCTCAGTATATTCTAAAACACCATTTAACATTTACTTCTGCAAATACGGTATCTCAGTATATTCTAAAACACCATTTAACATTATAGTCAAGTAAATAAAGAAACAGGCTGTTCCAGCATCAATCGTACTAGCACGAATAATGGTCCGGTAAAACGAAAACTTCAGGGTAGAAGGATCACAACCGTCCCTGTAAGTGACTATGAGAGCGATGAAATTGAATTGGATACAGATTATGATGTTTTCGGTGTACTCTCCATATTTACAGACAGTGAATCAGATGTGGAAAGAAGACGAAATCTCTTAAAATAATCACATAGTTATATGGTAGTTACTTATGAGGAGGAATTGTGGCCAGGGAAGTTTTGGAAGTGAAGAAAAATGGAGCTGTTGTTTCATGTTTAGTAAGAAGCGGCAATTACTGAGGTGGCGAGAAATGGAAGACATTTTATTCTATAGAAAGGAAAACATAATAAAACAAATTGAACACCCCACATTCGTCTCGAAAAAGAGAGATCTATTTTCAATTTCAGAATTACATGAAAAGTGGAGATTCAAAGGATAGAAATAAGCCTACTGAATATAGTTCTCAGTATGGTAAATAAACATTATCAGTGAATTTATGTGCATAATATTTTGCTTAGAATGTGTTAGTTTATTTTGATACCGTACGTTTGTTCTTTAATATATACTCACCGGCAAAAAAATCGGGCCAACTACATTTCATTTAAAATTTTTGAAAATTGTAGGATTTTTTAAACAATTGTAGGTGTGCTGAGAATCATTTAGTTATTCATTTATTTTGTGCTACGTAACAATGTAACACTGACTACGTAATAGCCAACAATGATCTGAAAAGGAGATTCATTCTTCTTGCTATATTGTGTCTAAACTTCTCGGGATCATTTCAAGCTATGCTGAAGAAGTCTACAGACTGGTAAGCTCTCTTGAGGCAGTATTGGAGTACTTCATTGTATACAAATGTCACAAAGTCCTACCGATTCAGCAAAATGGTTGCATTGATAGAAGATGGGAATAGTCAGCGTTATGTGGCTGCAGTTCTTGGAACCAGAAGAGCCTTCCAGAAAATAAGACAAGTTAACGTGAGTGAGAGAACTGTAAGCAGACGTCTGGATGAATGTGGGCTGAATTCCAGAAGAACCAGCTAAAGGCCCAGAATTGCTCCAGCAACATCGTTGAACATTTGGAAGAAAATTTAAACAATTTGTAAGTTTTTGCACCTTTTAATTATATCCATTGTTTGGCGTTGAAAATATTAGCGTAAGTGGTAATAAAAAAAGAGTTTTTTTTTTCTGGGAAGCAATGTTTTCTTCATTTCATAATGGGTTTTCTGATTCTCACTCGTAAAAAAATTGAGAAACTTTAGGTGGCCCGGTATTTTTTCCGGTGAGTGTAGTTGTTCATTATTGCAGGAAAATGACTTTCAGATTTCACTTGTTTATTGTGTGTTTATGCAATGTGTACTAATAAAAAGTATCCATGTACTTTTCATTTATTTTTAATATTTCTGTGCTAGATTATGTTTCTACCCTTAAATTAGAAACTCAATGTATTGATTTAGGAATAATTACAGCTCCAGCTATAGTCCATTCATGCTTTAAAGCATGAATATATGAGTGGACCATAGTTGGGCAACTCAGAATACAACTATGTAGCAATGCTTATTATTTTTTTAACACTTGTAATTAAATAATTTCAAACACATATGTCAATATTTATTTAATATACACCTACAAGAGTCCGAAGCCAAAATTTCACTTAATTTGGATGAATAGTATTGAATATACAAAGAAAAATATGACAAATGTGGACCATAGTGGACCATAGTTAGGGGAAAGTACGGTACGCGTAGAGAATATCTTAAGTTTGATCTTCATTTCTATAATATTTACTGAGTGACGGCTATATAGTAGTCTATACAAAACTTACTTAAGATAACAATATTGTTATTAAAAATTAAATATTGTGACAGCGACGTGAGATTCGAACTCACGACCAGCGTCCCGCATGAAAGCAGATCGCACAGGCTGCACGGAACATTGAGTGACGTCGCGCGGTGGAGAGAAGAGAGAGGGTGTATTACGTCACGCGACGAGTTTGCGCGCGCATCTGGTGCTGGTAGAGAGGAGAGGGCTCTGGATTTCTCTGGAATGCCATCTCTAGAGACGCGTGGAACCTTCGAGATTACGTCACTGTGGTTATAAATTACGGTCGCGAAGGAACGACAGAGTTTTCAGAGTTTTCAGTTATTCAGTCAGTGAGAAAGCCAGAGCAAGCAAGCCAGCCGGAGTTCGACTCGAGTGTGCGTCCGCATCTGCGTCAGCATCCGAAGGCCTGAGTTCGAATGCAGTGGACCGCAGTTGGAGGGACCTGAGTTCGAGTGCAGTGGCCGCAGTTGGAGGGACCCGAGTTCGAGTACAGTGAACTGTCTCTGGAGGTCTGTGGTTCGAGATACTGTGAACTCGAGTGACTGAGATAGAAGAACTGTGAACTGAGAACTGGTAATTCTGATTTGTAAATAGTACTGTGTAAATATTAGTTAAGATTAACAGTTCATTGTTGTGCGTAATAGTCCAAGTAAATTGTCATTGTCGTCGGTGGAGTGCTATAACGAATACTGTGTTGAGTGAAGATCCAATTGTTGACGAGAGCGTTAAGGTGAATTGTAGAAAGGAATTATTGTTGTGACGAATAAATTACATTGTTGTTACTAATAAAATTCACAATATTTTTATAGTTATTAATCAATTGCTATGGGTCTTTTCCATATATTTAATGGCAGTGTGGTGTAGATATTTAAATCTGAAAGTTAGAATTTATAAAACAGTTATGCTACCTTTTGTTCTTAGTGGTTGTGAAACTTGGACTCTCACTTTGAGAGAGGAAGAGAGATTAAGGGTGTTAAAAAACAAGATGCTTAGGAAAATATTTGGGGATAAGAAGTTATAGGAAGTTATAGGAAAATCGAGAAAATTACACAGCGCAGAACTACACGCATTGCATTCTTCACCTAACGTAATTAGGAACATTAAATCCAGACGTTTGAGAAGGCAGCGCATGTAGCACGTATGGGTTAATCAGAAATGGATGTAAAGTGTTAGTTGGAAGACCTGAAGGGAAAAGACCTTGAGGGAGGCAGACGTAGATGAGGATAATATAAAAATGGTTTTGAGAGAGGTGGGATATGATGGTAGAGACTGGATTAATTTTGCCCAGGATTGGGACCGATAGTGGGCTTATGTGAGGTTTGGCAATGAACGTTTGGGTTCCTTAAAAGCCATTTGAGAGTAAGTGATATAGATACAGTATTTATATGTGTGATTCTCTTCAGTATTATCTGGAGGGAGCGCAAAAATTATAATGCCTGAGGAAAGACCAAAAGTTATTACTTACTAAGAAAATAAGAGGCCTACAAAATGTTTATAGTGTCCCGATCACTTTAGCAAGATCTCTTAGCAGGATAAAATGATCTCACCTACAATCCGCAATGACCTGAAATAGCTACTGCTTCACTCCCACATGAAAAACCGACTGATCTTCCAGGCATTGTTACTTGTGTTTTCGCATTGAAACTCAAGAACTGAAGATATATAGGTACAATAAAAAGTATTTAGCATAAAGAAAACCATTCAGAGGGGCGTGTTTCATTATTACGGAAGCAAATAACTTCCAAAATGTCTGGTATTCTTCATTGGAAATACATTTGAAAAATTTTAATTTGAACTTTTAATGAACTTAATTTGCAGCATTTGCTGATATTGTAGTCATCCACAGGGCTATATCTAAGGGATTAATTCTTGATCCTACAATCCGGTTTGAGAGGGATGCCCTGCAGGCACAACACGTCGATGAGGAGAAGAAATCCATTTATGAGTCCTGCATTCCTTATTTAAGTGAGAAATATAACATTCCCACTAGTCAGTGGAGTGTTTCTGGTCATTTGTTTGGTGCGCGTGGCACACTTCCTAAATTCACATATGATATTTTAAAAGCACTCGGACTCCGATTTTTTGAAATTCAAAAAATTTTGTTGAATACTCTTAAGGATTCAATCCAAATTTTACATTACCATTTATATTTTGGCCATTGATGATTCTGTTGGGTTTGCATTTCTCTGAATTTTTTACTAAACAATTCCTGTCTTTTTAAATTATTCTGCAGTGCTTATATCCTGGATCTTTATGGTCACCCTCATTGAGGGCAGATTATTTTCTTTAAATATATATATATATATATATATATATATATATATATATATATATATATATAATTTGAACTGGTAATGGAAATTACGGGAAAACGGCTGGGCGGATTTTAATAAATGGCCCCTCATTTTGAAGCTTGGAACCCAAAGTTTTTCGGAAAAGTAGTAGTTTTCAGTGAAATGTCAATTTTCCTACATAATTTTCCTATTTTCCAAAATCCATCTGTTGTCAGTTTTGAGAACTAATTTTATTGAATCACGGCCGACTTGATTCAATTTCAGAACAAAACACACACTGCAATAAACAATAGGCTATTACACGAAGGCCATGACCTGCAGGATTGCCGACATATTTAGAGCTCAATTCAATTTGTTATTAAAAACTGATTCTGCAGTGTATAATTTTCTGAGTACAGTTGTGTACTGGATATTCAAAACTACGAGACCTGAGGTGGTTTGATGACATTGTTACCATTAGAAATTAAATATTATTATAGTTAATATCATGATGCGTCTATTTTTCATTAATTGTACATAATATTGATGCTATATTGATGACATGAAAGTGAAACGTTTTGAGGTTATGTAAGTAAATGTAGAGAATATCTTAATTTAGATCTTCATTTCCATAATTTACTGAGTGGCTGCTATATATAAAATTACAAAACTTAAGTATGATAACAATATTCTTATTAAAAATCAAATATTTTTGTACTTATTAACCCAGTGGTGTTGGGTCTTTTTCATATACTTAATGGCGGTGTAGTGTAGATATTGATATGTACCATTGTCTTCAGTATTGGCTCGAGAGAGCGCAAAAATTACAGTTCCTAAGGAAAGATAAAAAGGTATTACTTACTGATAAAATAAGAGGCCTAGAAAATTTTGTAGTCTCCAGATCATTTCAGCAAGATCTCTTAGTAGGATAAAATGATTTTACGCTCTACATTTCAAGTTCTACATGCAGCAGCTATACGAAAATGCTATTGTTCGAAAGCTTAGCAAATCTGACATTTTTTTAACTTTTGCCTACAATCCACAATGACCTGAAATAGCTTCTGCTATCGTCCTGACATTGATACTTACGTTTTCGCATTGAAACTCAAAAACTGAAGTTGAATAGGTTCAAGAAAAAGTATTTGGCCTAAAAATATCCATTCAGAGGGAGTATGTTTCATTATTATGGAAGCAAATAACGCTCAAAAAGACAAGTATTCTTCATTGAAAATAAATCTGAAAAATTTTTATTTGAACGTCTAACGAACTTAGTTTGCAGGAGCATTTGCTGCACAAGCCACTAGTTTATATATATAATTTGAACTGGTAATGGAAATTACGGGAAAACTGCTGGACGGATTTTAATAAATTACCCCTCATTTTGAAGCTTGGAACTCAAAGTTTTTCGGAAAAATAGTAGTTTTCAGTAAAATGTCAATTTTTAAACATAATGTTCCTATTTTCCAAAATCCATCTGTCGTCAGTTTTGAGAACTAGCTAATAGCATTCACGGCCGACTTGATATTCCCTTCGCTTTTTTGTAAAGGAGAAGCGAAGCGAGCATCAAGTCGGCCGTGTTGCATTTCAGAATAAAACAAAACACATACTTCTTACTTACTTACTTACTTACTTACTTACAAATGGCTTTTAAGGAACCCGAAGGTTCATTGCCGCCCTCATATAAGCCCGCCATCGGTCCCTATCCTGTGCAAGATTAATCCATTCTCTATCATCATAACCCACCTCCCTCAAATCCATTTTAATATTATCTTCCCATCTACGTCTCGGCCTCCGCCAAGGTCTTTTTCCCTCCGACCTCCCAACTAACACTCTATATGAATTTCTGGATTCGCCCATACGTGCTACATGCTCTGCCCATCTCAAACGTCTGGATTTAATGTTCCTAATTATGTCAGGTGAAGAATACAATGCGTGCAGTTCTGTGTTGTGTAACTTTCTCCATTCTCCTGTAACTTCATCCAGCTTAGTCCCAAATATTTTCCTAAGCACCTTATTCTCAAACACCCTTAACTTATGTTCCTCTCTCAGAGTGAGAGTCCAAGTTTCACAGCCATACAGAAGAACCGGTAATATAACTGTTTTATAAATTCTAACTTTCAGATTTTTGGACAGTAGACTACAGTAAACAATATTACACGAAGGCCATGATCTGCAAGAATGCTGACATATTTAGAGCTCAAATAAAATTGGTTATTAAAAAAATGAACTTAATAAAAATAATTTATAGCTTCGATTCTGTGGTGTGTAATTTTCTGGGTACAACTATGTATTGGATATTAAAAACTACAAAACTTGATGTGATTTGATGACATTATTACCATTAGAAATGAAATATTATTGTAGTTAATACCATGATGTGACTATTTTTCATTAATTATACATATTAGTGCTATATTGATGATATGAAAGTGAAACTTTTGGGATTATATAAGTAGATGTAGAGAATAACTTAAATTAGGTTTTGATTTATATATTTTACTGAGTGACGGCTATATAGTATATATAGTATATGTTACTGAAATCTATAAAACTTACGTAAGATAATAATATTAAAAATCAAGTATTATTATAATTATGAATCAAGTGGGATTGGGTCTTTTTCATATATTTAATGGCGGTGTAGTGTAGATATTTACATGCGTGGTTCTCTTCAGTATTGGCTCGAGAGGATCTTTTCATTATTATGGAAGCAAATAACTTTCCGAATGTCTGGTATTCTTAATCTATTACTTACTTACTTACTTACTTACAAATGGCTTTTAAGGAACCCGAAGGTTCATTGCCGCCCTTACATAAGCCCGCCATCGGTCCCTATCCTGTGCAAGATTAATCCAGTCTCTATCATCACACCCCACCTCCCTCAAATCCATTTTAATATTATCCTCCCATCTACGTCTCGGCCTCCCTAAAGGTCTTTTTCCCTCCGGTCTCCCAACTAACACTCTATATGCATTTCTGGATTCGCCCATACGTGCTACATGCCCTGCCCATCTCAAACGTATGGATTTTAAGTTCCTAATTATGTTAGGTGAAGAATACAATGCGTGCAGTTCTGTGTTATGTAACTTTCTCCATTCTCCTGTAACTTCAAACTCTTAGCCCCAAATATTTTCCTAAGCACCTTATTCTCAAACACCCTTAACCTATGTTCCTCTCTCAGAGTGAGAGACAGTCCGGGACAAGTACTTAAATACCTGATAATGATAATCAACGGCCGGTACCAACTCCTCGAGGATCTATCTTAGGATAGATACTCGAGGAGCTGGTAGCGGCGGCCGTTCATTATCCTCAGTATACCGTACATGACGCGTCGTTTCAGTGTTGTCACTAACTGCCGCATCAGCGTGCTCCCAACTATAAGGAAGCATGCCGAGTTGTAGGGCCTACACATTGTATAAAGAAGATACAGTAGAGACAATTCTTGTCGGCACCTTGATGTTGTTGGTACTAAAATCAAGCTCAGGGAGGTCTAGTTCTCAATGAATCCAACCATGTCGCTAGTATCGGCAGAGCTAACAGGTGATTTTAGCGACCAGCTGTTCAGACATGCTAAACTTTCAGATGAAACTTTGTATTAACTCTCGTAATTATTCCTTTGTTCTGTAGTGATATTTGTGTCTTATTATGTAGGTCTAATGAAAATTCACTTTTTCTTTTCAAAATACATATAAAATTGCAGTGTTTATGATTGAAGTTAAACATACTATTAGCGAAGTGCTTACCGTTTTATTCTGTTTCTTCATATCCATTGCATTTCATCTTGGATCACAATATGTTGTAAAATACATAAGTACAGTTGTCAAAAAAAAAAAAAAAAAAAAAAAAAAAGTGGCCGCACTCGTGAACAGCGAATATTTTCAAAGTCCACTTCGGGTCGCGGCGATGTCACACGATGCATGTGCTTGTACAAGCAGTTCCGGAACTATGAAAGTGTTCCATATCTGCGCCTCGTAGACCAGCGGTAGAGTGCTTGCTTAATGATTCAAAGGTTGTTGGTTCGGGCCTTCTTCAAGTTTTCATTTTATTTTTTAATCGTTCTTTAGCTATGTAAATGATATTCAAATTATCATTTATATTCAGTTATCGTTCTTTATGGTTATCACGTTATTTATATTTTGTTATCGTTCTTTACAGATATGAATAAAATTCAAGTCATCATTTGTATTCTGTTATCGTTTTATAATGGTATGAATAATAATTATTATTATTGTATCTCCAATGGGAGTTAGCCCTATTAAAAAAAGATAAGCATAAAGAGAAATGGAAAAGAAAATTAAATTAGCTTACGCGATGTAAACAAAACATAAACAATCCGTAAATTAGGCATTGCGATTGCAAAACAAATATCAGGTATCAATTTGAAGCATACAAAAACATTAACAACACACATACGTAACACTTCTATAACACAAATATGCAGCTTTCCGTACCATACATCATAAATTAATACACAATAGTCACACAAACACAATCAAACTATAATTACGACATTGCGACGACATCAAGCATCCCATAACTGACTCACATACATAACAAATCAAGCATCCGTTACAACACATACACCTCAACATAGTAACCACACTTTTAAAAGTTACAAATTTGGCTCCAAGTAGAATAAATAGGACACTGTTACTAATTACTATTCTTCTACAATTTCTTAAATACATCTGTAATAGCTCTATGAAATTCCGATATGAATAATATTCATATTTTTTTATATTCTGTTATCGTTCTTTAGCGATATCAATAATATTCAAGTTATCATTTATATTCTGTTTTCCTTCATTAGCATTATAAAATAATATTCAAGTTATTTATATTGTTATTGTTCTTTCGCAATATAAATAATCTGTATTTTATGTAAGTAATTATTATAACACATATAACCATTTTTTTTTGTAAAATAGGTTATTTTATTTAGATAATTAAATACGTATTATATAATATCTTATATTAATTAAACAAACCGATATTTATCATTTATATTCTCTTATCGTTCTTTAGTGATACTGTATAAATAATATTCAAGTTATTTATATTGTAATCGTTCTTTAGCGATATAAATAACATAAATTTAATATTAGGTTTGGAAAAATCCAGTTGCATAATACTGGTATTAGTTTTTCTTTTTGTATTATTACATTATACTATCTTGAACCAGAATAAAATGAAAAGGAGTAACGAGGAATTGAACCTGAGACGTTGACGTCTAAATTCCGACGTTCGTCTGCTGAGCTACAAGGGCAAAAGTGTGGAAACATTTTCGGAAAAATTGGCCCAATCACACTCTTAAGATTTTCTGATGATTCGTAGAAGCTAGTCCAGGATGCGGGCGGCAAAGGCTAATTGGGATTTCAAGGTCTCTGATCGGGTCAAACATCCTGATAGAACTAATATTTAACCCTTGCCGTGACTTTCGGTGAAGTCCGGAGGGCCCAATTAGTCAAATTCACTCTCCTCATCTCCACGCTTGGGCCCCTTGGAATCTAATAAGATGCGAAAGAGATAGTGGTGTGCGGAAAGCAACGGGATGTTACCGCATTTAGGCCTATCCTTCCCAAGAAAAACTGCAAACATGAACAAAGGAAGCTTTTAATAGAAGAAGAAGGATCTTCTGCGGACCTCTGGAAAAAGAACTAAGGAAGAGACTAGTGAAGTGCTTTGTGTGGAGTGTGGCATTGTCTGGGGAAGGAACATGGACATTACGACGAAATGAAGAGAAACGAATTGAAGCATTTGAAATGTGGATGTGGAGAAGAACGGTGCGTGTGAAGTGGACAGACAGAATAAGAAATAAAATTGTGTTTGAAAAAGTGAGTGAAGAAAGAATGATGCTGAAACTGATTAGAAAGAGAAAAAAGGAATTTGTTGGGTCTCTGGTTGAACAGAATAATAGACGACATTAGGATATGTGGATCATATGCGGAGACTAAGAGGAAGGCAGAAAATAGGAAGGATTGGAGATTGCTGGGTTTGCAATGAAAGACCTGCCCATGGACAGAACACTTATGTATGTATGTTCGGAATGCCTGGAATATCGTGTCTAAGAACAGTCGCTATTTGCAAAGACTAGTCGATTCCATGCCCACTCGACTGCAAGATGATCGAGATAAGAGGAAGATAGACTAAATATTGAATTGTGGCTTTTTGTTTTGTTTTTTGAACGCTTAATTGTTTGAATGTTTTAAGGCCGACGCCAGTAAATTTGTTTTGTTTATGCCACGAAAGATATTTTTATTGAGAATAAAATCTTTTTTCTTTCCATTTGCAGCCACAATATCATAATGATAAAGTCATGGCATAATATATTAATGAACCTGATGTTAATTACTAAAATAATCGTAAAAGAGAAAGGAGCCATTATGTATAGTTTGTCTCTCTCAAAAACATAGCAAAAAAGAACATAAAAAGCACGAGGTTGTAGTCGAACCCAGGACCTCACGAATAAGAGGCCGGAACGCTACCATTACGCTGTCGAATAACACATAGAATACTTTAATTATAACTGTAGATATCAGGCAACGTGGTCCAACAACATGTAACATCGCCAGCCTCCGAATTGTAGCGAAGATACCCGAAGGGAATTTTGTTTCAGGAAAGCGGCCACTTTTTCTTTTGACAGCTGTACATCAGGGGAACAATTAATAAATAAACAAGTATTCGATGTAAACTATTATAATTAAAAAAGTGTGTTCACTATATATCCGATGTAGGCTACTAGTTGTAGGCCTAACTACCTAAGTGTACAAAGAGGGCCTAATAATTATCTACTGCAACTTTTATCACATAACTACGTAATCCTTAAATCATTATGGAGTGCTGCCCTTGGAGGACAATGCTTAACTGGCAACAGTTAAATCCCGGTAACTTCTTTCATTTTTCCTTTGCTGTAATAGGCTATGTTTGAATTACAATATTCTCATCTTCTTCCATTTCCGTAAAAGATGTATTGCTGTAACAACACATTTGAATTAACAAATTCTTATCTTCTTCCATTCTCGTAAAGGATTTTTTGTAGTCAGTAATACAAATTCTTAACTCCATTGCTAGACACAAGAGCCTACACCAAACCTAATTACGTCTTATAATTTTGTATTAGTCGAACTCAGAAAATAATTGCCTTGCCAAGTTGGCTTATTACTATGGGCAAAAATCATTATGTATGTAAATTTTGACATTTTTAACTCCTTCATACGTATACTAATTATTTATCTCTATACAAGCCTCGACTCAGGAAATAATGCATTCATGGAGTTCAAACTACGGCATGTTACTACACGGGCAAGAGTCATTGCTCATATGAATAAAAATACCTTTTCAATTGCTCTTTCATAGCTAGATCCAAGAGCTAGCTGTACACCAACCTAATCGGGTAATTATTATGTAGCCGAGGTTGTGTTTTCTTTCACTTATTTAGAGACATTCTATTCAACCGATACAGTTAGAAAATTAATGTGTATGTTAATTCCAATTTGGAAACGAATATCAATATACAAAATAATACTGTCAATAATAGGAATAATCATGTAGTCCTAAGTATAACGTTACTGGTATGAAATAATATCCTTCACTAATATAATGTTATTAGCTAGTCAACAAAATTTTATTATATCCATTGTTGATGTAACTTCATCGAAACGAATGTCATGATCTATGTAGCTAATGGTTCAATATTACGTTACCAAGATAAGCATCTACCAGTGACTTTAAAATTAGCGTCAATTAGTGAATATTTTCATGATGTTTACATATGGAAGTAATTATTATTATGATTATGTTGCCATTCCTTTGCCTCATGTCTATCAAATTGTTAAAAGATGAGTAATAACCAGGGAACGGATTTATATGGACTAAAAATATATGAAATATGTAAATATATATGTAGTTATTTTTACCAAAATATGGAATTAAATATGGATTTTTACCAAAATATGGAATTAAATATGGACTTAAAATTATAAAAAAATGACTATGTACGTTAAATATTGGTACATTTTAATCAAACTAAACAAAAAATATAATGGACGTACCTTATCTTCCAATGTAGTTTCAACAAAACACAATTTTTATTGTCTGTTACCATAACAATAGGTTACAAACATTTCTTTCAAGTGCTGAAAAGTGAATCTTCTTCTATTGTCTCTGAGGATAGATTTATACTGACTAAAAGAGCGTTCGACGTCACAAGAAGTAACTGGTACATAATTCAATTTCACAATGTCTGCTGGGGATAAGTCCAAGTTAATCTTCACTGTTGATTCACCACTCATCACAGCAACAACCTTTTGTAGTTCTTCATATCCAGGGTTTTTTGAAAGTACAGTGTCCACCTTAGCTCTTACTGCATCTGCAACTTTACCTCTACCACGATTCAGTTGTTCCACAGTACTATTTATAATTTCAAAACTTTCAGATAGTGAAAGGTGCCTATTTTGGAGACTTTTGAGCGTTTTTATGATGCATGAAAATGTATTCTGAATGTGAGCTAAGTCATTCTTCACACTTATGTCACAGGTAACTGTTTTCGCAGTATCAATTGAGACTGCATCTTCAGAGTCCAATGCAAGGAGAACATTGTTAATAGAGTCTATATGTTCGGCATAATATTCAACTGCTTCTAGCCATGTACCCCATCTAGTTAAAATTGGCTTTGGTGGCAATGGAATTTCAGGGTACATTTCTTTCAACACGTTAACTCTACTGGGAGCTTTGAGAAATACTTTTTTCACTGATGAAATCAACAAATCTACTTTAGGGAAATTGTCTCTGACCACTTCTGCCACACGATGAAATGCATGCGCCACACAAGTAAAATGAGTCAATTTAGGATATACAACAGATAATGCTTGTCCAGCTTTGACCATATAAGGGGCAGCATCGCTAATAAAGAATAACACATTATCGTACATAATACCCTTTGGCCACAGGATACCCATAGCTTCGTTGAACAGTTTAACTATAGTTTTGTTATTGCACTTTTCTAGAACATCACAATGTAAAAGAATTCGTTCAGAATATTGTTCACTTAACAAACCGATAACTACATTACCAACAAGTCTACCTTCTTTGTCGGGAGTCTCATCAATGGAAACCCAAATTGAACTATCTTTAATTTCATCTCTTATCTTCTGTATTGTCTCATCGTAGATGGATGGAGCATACGTCTTCCTAAGTGTTGACTCATCCGGGATTGTATGTTGAGTATATTTTTCAAGGAATTCCCTGAAGACCTTATTCTTTAGTTTGTAGAGAGGAATATCAGCAGAGATGAGAGAACGGCACAGGTCGATGTTAAACTCAGATCTTACATTCGATGTTGTTGGTTGTGTTAAAAACAATTGTCTCTGCTTGGAATTTAGTTGTTTGTTGGCCTGATGTTTACTAGTTGTAATGTGTTGTTGCACCAGGAACTTTTGTGTAGATGATACTGCACACTGACACAAATTACAAAATAATATTTTATTGTCAGTTGATAAACCATCTTCTTTAAATTCTGAAATGTAACTTGTTAGTTTTGATTTTAAATTGACTGAATGACGTACTTTTGGCATATTTACCGTCTTTATAGTATGATTTACAAAACTGAACCTATGTGTACTCTGACTGGCATTTAACTGTTGAGCTGCACAACTGAAGTCTGTTAAAAATTTTAAATTAAATTAATACAGTTTTGTAACTTACTTTCCCATTGTTGATAGGACTGCTAATTTTCAAATAACTCTGATGTTAAAGGGATTACTGAACATGTGTTTAAATCTCTATTGTTGAAATGTATTTTTAAAAGTTAATGGAATTTTGTTTTGTTTTATTGTTAAACCTAATATAATATGGACTGTTTTATATGAAATATGGAAAATATATGGAAATTAACGAAAATATGTACTAAACTCTAGAATATGGAAAAATATGGAAAATAAAAGTAGGATTTTTCAACCCTACACATTGTGAAACATAAAGATAATGCAAAATATAAATTATATTAGCTTTATAAGTAAATATGTATTTACATATAAATCCTTTCCCTGGTAATAACTATTTTCAGTTAATATTAAATTATGCCAGCCTGTCGTAGATGGAGAACCATCTGGTGGAGGTTCCAGACAATACACCCGGTTTCGTGACATGCGCACTCAGAATTTGTTCCCACGAAATGGGCTAGTTGACCTTACTGTGGCCTACACTGCTATTTTGCGAAGGGTAGAACTGCCGGGCTGCTATAGGTTCTTTATTGCAGCTATTACGATTTGGGCTAACTTCCTGGTCTTCATCTCCGTTGACTGTTGAGTTTTTTTTTTTTTTAAAGCAATGATTTGTTCTGGACCGAAGTTAGATAGGACCTTAAATACGCATAGTTAACTGACGACCAAAGAATTAATCTAATAGGGTTCAAAAGTACGAAGAAAATTTATCAGATATTTAAGTACTTGTCCCGGGCTGTCAAGGAAACACTACATACAATGATTTTACATACATATTTCGTACCGAGGACGGTGGAGGGATGAGTGTGCTGAGCAAGGATTGAACAATTATGGCGGTGGGTCATACGTGACAGGGCTGAGGAATAAATTCTTTATTTAAAGAATCTCAATAAATAAACTAATTGTGTTCCATCTGATTTATTTACAGCATCGTAGTAGTATAAACAAACCTGTCTACGTGTACAAGGCATTTATTCGTGGGAATTTATATTTTATTTCGAAAAATTTAAAGTACCTATTACTTAAGGAAAATTAATTTAATCTTTCTGGCAAACGAAATTAAGAAAGTACCAGAACTTACAGGTTTTTTACCAATAGAATATAACAAGACCTAATTCTTATTCGATCACAGTAAATAGATATTTAATATGGTTTGCACACTGTTTAAGTCGAAATGTACTAAAACAATAGGATTAAAAATAACACATTTGTTTAATTAAAACAATTCGTGAAACTTTTTTCTGTTCGTTTTGATTTTGGCGGGTGTCATACTGACTTCTAATTTCGTGAACACTTCAAACTTATGTACTCTATTACAAAACTTTTTTTGTCTCTTCGAACAGTATAACAAAAAATGTACACATTAAACAATATATATAATTTGAACTGGTAATTGAAATTATGGGAAAACAGCTGAAGGGATTTTAATGCATGACCCGTCATTTTGAAGCTTGGCATCCAAGGATTTAAAAAAAAATAGTAACTTTCAGTGAAGCGTTAGTTTTCCTCTCTAACTTTCCTATTCTCCAAAATCCATTTTTCGTCAGTTTTGAGAACTAATTACATTTCAGAACAAAACAAAAGACACACTACAATAACAATAAGCTATTACACGAAGAACATTGACCTGCAGAATTGCTGATATATTCAGAGCTCAAATTCAGTTGGTTATTAAAAACTTCAAGGCTTGCTAAAAATAATAAAATTTACAGGACTGATTCTGCGGTGTGTAATTTTTTGAGTACAGCTGTGTATTGGATATTAAAATCTACAAAACTTGAGGTGGTTTGATGACATTATTACCATTAGAAATTAAATATTATTATATTTAATGCCATGATATGACTATTTTTCATTAATACATATTAATGTTTTATTGATGATATGAAAGTGAAACGTTTTGGGGTTATTTAATTTATATGTACACCCATAAACGCAAAAAAAAATGATGAAAAATTAGAATTTTCAAAATATATCTATTTTAATAGAGAACATTCTCCCCTTTAATTTGATATGAGAATTTTCGATTTATGCCTTAGGGTTTTCCAGATAAGTCCCTTTTTGCAAAATTCTGCGTCATCAGCCACGTTCACTTCTACGAAGATCACCCCAAAAATAATGCACAACATTTTTCAAAATTTATTTTTTATTCTAAACATTTACAATTTACATGGAGGTCATAGATGCATCCTTCCCCCTTGTATTCAAATTTAATGTCGGGTGTTGGGTAGAGTTCTCGGGTAGCTCAGTTGGGAGAGCGTTGGTACGTTTAATCAAAGGTCCCGGGTTCGATACCCGGCCCCGGAACAATTTTTCCCTCGAAATTATTCAAATTAACTGTACAGGGAGTTATTCCTGAAAGCTTAATTTGCATAATACAGTACACGTCACTGTATGTTACAGAAAACCACAATTTAAAGTCACACAGGGTTAGTGTGCACTCAAATGTTGGTTGCTTGACGGTTGTCAGCCCACTTTGAGGTCTGTGAATATAGAGGGAGAAATTGGATCGGTGTCGGGTAGAGTTCCCGGGTAGCTCAGTTGGGAGAGCGTTGGTACGTTTAACCAAAGGTCCCGGGTTCGATACCCGGCCCCGGAACAATTTTTCCCTCGAAATTATTCAAATTAACTTTACAGGAAGTTATTTCTGAAAGCTTAATTTGCGTGTACCGATATGAATCTGCTTAAGGGGTGACATACGAAGATGGAGTCTTCTAAGCTCTTAAAGTTTGTGGCTCATTTCCTGCAAATAGTAATTTTAGAATATTTAATTATTTTAAACATGATATCTCGGCCAAATATGTTGATACCAAGACGATATTGGTGTCATTTTGAAGCTTGAAATGTCCCCTAGTGCCTGACAATGAGTAAAATAACATTAATATAGTTAATAATTATCTAAGGATTTTTCACTTGATTTATGCAACATAAAATATTACTATAAGTTACATATATATTTAATTAATGTAAATGAAAATAAAAAATAGCTATATGTCAGGCACTAAAGAATAGTTTTAGCTATGAAACAGTGAAGAAACTGTGGCTCTATCTTAAAAACTGCATGAGTTATTATTTTTCAAGTTGTATGTCAAAATTACGAACAAAATAATATTTATAAAAAAATTAGACGTAATTTGAAGGGATCTGTTCACTTCATACTCTTTCTGGTACCATTCTCAATTGTATAAAAATTGTACAGAGGAAAATTATGCAAAACAAAATTTTTTGTAGGTAAAGGTGTACATATACCTTAAGTAGATGTAGACAATATCTGAAATTAGATCTTCATTTCTATAATTTACTGAGTGGCAGCTATGTAGCACACACACGCACACACGCACGCACGCACACACAAAAACTAAAAACTTACGTAAGATAATAATATTGTTATTAAAAATGAAATATTTTGTAGTTATTAATTAAGTGGAGTTGGGTCTTTTTCATATATTTAATGGCGGTGTGGTGTAGATATTTATATGCGTCATTCTCATTAGTAATGGCTCAAGAGAGCGCAAAAATTACAATTCCTAAGGAAAGACCAAAAAGTATTGCTTACTGATAAAATAAGAGGTCTAGAAAATTTTGTAGGCTCCCGATCATTTCAGGAAGATCTCTTAGCAGGATATAATGATTTCACCCTGTACATTTCAAGCTCGCCATGCAGCAGCTATACCAAGATTCTAAGCGTATTCGCGTTGAAACTCAAACCCTGGAGGTGGATAGGTTCAAGAAAAAGTATTTGGCATAAAAACCATTCAGAGGAAGTATGTTTCATTATTATGGAAGCAAATAACTTCCAAAACGTCTGGTATTCTTCATTGAAAATAAATCTGAACATTTTTTTAAACGTCTAATCGACTTAGTTTGCAGCATTTGCTGCACAAGCCACTACTTTTTATATATAACTAAAAACATTTCATGAACAAACATTTTAAATAAAAAATCATATTATTATTATTATTATTATTATTATTATTATTATTATTATTATTATTATTTTCTGAATAACTCGACTCACTATTGTTCTACAATAATTGTGTCCCCATCTCTCATAAAGAAACAGAAAACAATAACATTGTCATGACTTGCGAATTATAAAAGACTAGCAAAACGTAGACCTACTGTTATTTTACTGTTTTATTTTAGTTTATTTTTCAACTTTATTTTAAAGAAAATTTTTCAGTAATAACACGCTCTTGATATGTTTCTAAATCTTCAACCACGAATATATATATATATATATCTTAATATATAAAATTGAATGGGGGTATGTATGTATATATGTATGTATGTATGTGTGTATGTTTTTTATACAAATCTATACGCTTTGACCAATATGTGCCAAAGTTTGCACATTTAACCTTCATAACCAGGAGAAGAACATAGGCTACATTAAAATTGTGCAAATGGAAGTTAGATTAATTAAAATTATAAAATATAAAAATAAATAGATCAAATCTTCATGTATAATATTAAATTACAAAACCTACTAAACCTACTAAATATGCATGTTATTACTCGTATGTATTTAAAAACCTTAAAATATGGCAATAATAAAATTCTATATTTCTTGATATTCCGGTATCACTAATAAATTAATAATAATAATAATAATAACAATATGGTCATAATAATGTATTGGTACATAAGTTCGTAGCGTTTTTGTTTCGCGTGTTGGTGCTCCGGTTGCTATGGGTTTATGTATCGATTGTCTTTTTCATTTGAAGTTCAGTTGTTATGCTTGAGTTTACATAATGAAATTTTCATTTTTGCAAATAGTGAGTGGAGCCGTGAACGTTGGAAAATGAAGTGTCAAGTGGGGAAAGTGGAACATTTTCGACATATTCTTCTTTTTGAGTTCAATAGAGGGGCGAAAGCAGAGAAGGCGGCCAGAAACATTTTCGCCATGTATGGGGACAATGCTATCGGAGAGAGCAGGGCAAGAAAATGGTTTTCTCGTTTTAAGGAATATCGTTTTGACATTAGTGACACTCCACGTTCAGGAAGACCTTCGGGGTTTGATGAAGACCGTTTAAACACATTAATCCGCAATGTTCCACGTCAGTGTACCCGAAAACTGGCAAATGTGATGACGTGATGAGCTGTGAACATTCCGCCATTGTGCGACATTTGCATTCAATGGGCAAGTTTAAAAAATCAGGTGTATGGGTACCGCATACTCTGCACCATAAAAATCAGCGGGTGGCCGTATGTGCATCTTTACTTGCTCATAATTGATTGACTCGTGAACAACATCGAACAATCCTATCCAATATCGTTACTGTTGACGAGAAATAGTGCATTTATGCTAATATAAGGAAAACAAAATAATGGTTGAGCCCGAAGAAAAAAGCAACTCCCCGCACAAAGGCCAGCGCGCATTCACAAAAGATAACATCATGCATCTGATAGAACTGCGAGGGTGTATTGTACTACGAATTGCTTCCCCGAGGTGTAACCATCACTGCCGACATTTATTGCCACCAACTGAGACGTCTTGCATATGCAATCCAAGAAAAACGACCAACAAGACTGAGTGAAGTGATGCTACTCCACGATAACGCCTGTCCGCATATGCTAACCTGAACTACCCAGGAATTTGGTTGGAAAGTCAGTCCGCACCCACCTTATTCATCTAATCTTTCACACTCAGATTTTCACCTTTTCTGCTCTCTATCGAACAATCTTCAAGAAACTTCCGGATGAAAATGCGCTCCTAACATGGCTTGACTACTCCTTCAACTCAAAACCACAATATTTCTATAGGCGTGGAATCGAAAAACTACGCCAGCGTTGGCAGACTGTTGTAAATATTGAAGGAGAATATATTGTTGATGATTAACTTCTCTCTTATGTGTATCTGGTATGTTTAATAAACTTATGAAACATCGCTAGGGAATTATGTACCAACATAATATTATAGCTAAAACTAGGTGAGATTAAACATATTTATTGTTGAGAAGTTGGAGCATGTGATTCGCTGTACACACCTTCCCCAACCAAGAGATAACGCGATAAACATTCCCATGCTTTAGTCAGTGGTTCTCAACCGGTGTGCCGCGAAACTATCAATTCTTTCTTGGCAAAAATAATAATAATAATAATTTAATTCAGTACCAGTTTTTGTAAATAGAATATGATGCTTTAATTTTTAAAATTCAAACTATGCATTTTTATGCAACATAAAATCACCTTTAATAAACTTAAACGCGAAAATATGCCACAATAATATAAACATAATTAAATATTATAAATTTATATAAAAAATCCAAAATATGCAAATATATGCAACATAAAATTTGATTTGATAATCTTCAATTTTGATGCTTTGTGAAAATAATTAATCAGCAGTTAAATAACAGCCGATGGAAAAATGTATGCAAATACATGAACTTCCTGGCCTTACTGAGTGAAACATTCTGCAGAGAAATTGCACTTTCAATGGAGGTTTCGCCAGCAATGCCGGAACTTGATAAAGCGAGAAACATTTTTCCAGTAATTTTGCTTGGACTAAGACTCTTCACGAGCAGGAATCTCTGTTTTTATTAAGAATACTGTGCTAAGGACTTCTTTTCTTGAAACGTCCTCGCTCTCTCCCGAGTTTAAACCCGTGAACTTCAGATCTAGTGACAGTATGGTAACCCCTGGACTGCCGAAGATGAGTACAGCTAAATATCGTGATAACGTCAAAGGTAGTGTGAATTGTTTGATTAGACGTTTTAAGGTGATCATTTTTTTTATACAAAGGTAATCTATTTTCGATCTTTTCACACAATATTGACGAAGGCTTGGAAAAATCATTATGTAATGAGTAATAGCGTCAATTTCCTGTGAAATCAAATATGTAATTTGAGAGACAAAATAATTAGGTATGCGGACAGTGAGACGAATTTCAGACAAGTTGATCTCTGTTTACATCTGCACGTATAGAAAACGCCCAATACTGTAAACTGAGCCACATTTCCAGTATAATGTTCATTTCTCAGTATTTTGTTTGGCGAAGTAATTTCGTTGACATGTCGCCGCCTGTGAAAGAATAATGAACTGTTAATAGCTGTCGCAATTAGAGATGACTGTGATCGTATCATCTTTAATGTCTTGTTTCCGGAATAATACGACATGCAATGCAATTATTTCCTAGAGGAAACAGGATTACAGAGATGCGTTATGTAAACAAATGAATGAAATATAATTAGTTTTTTTTTTTTTTTTTTTTTTTTCATATTTACAAATGTGGAAAGTTTCTTCGGCATATATGCTGACTAGTTGCGTTAATTGTTAATGTAACATTCTTAAGATGACTAATGTGGACGGTGAATATTTCGCTGATTTATTTATTTTTTTGTAAATGTTGTAATACTGACAAAGTAACTGAAATACTGTGAAATATAAGTTGTCAGAATAAGTAGGAGCTACATGGCTACCAATGAATGAATGAGTAATGACAAATTGTAATGGCTAGAAGATGTGCGTGAAATGAGTGAAATGGATAAAAATAAATCAAATCTTGAAAACAGTTGACTGTGGCGATAGCCATGGTGATGGTGATGATGATGATGATGATGATGATGATGATGATGATGATGGTTTTAACATTTCGGTTTATAATTTACAGTGTTTTAATGATTATAAATTATCATGCTCTCCATTGGAGGCGAGGTTCCCTGATTCAAATCGCTCCATGAGCGTTTGATATTTAAGGATAACAGAATTCTCAGCATGGTTATTTTGGAAGAAGAGTGGTGCTGTGAAGCGAAGAAAAACCGTCTTCATGAATGAAAGGTTTCCGGAAAGAAAACCTAGAAATTCCCGCTAACATCAAAGTTCGTCTCTTCGTCTGTCGTATCAGCAGAAATAATCAATTCCGCCTTACAGAAACTCCTATGTAAAATGAGTGTCATCAAGATAACACATACTTTCTCACTGCGAGTTTTACAAAAATTGACAACACCTTTACAGTCTTAAAAATATTAGTTTTAATCTACTGTATTTCTTCTTTGAATTATTATTTAAAACATACACCTAAATGAAATAATTTAACATGGAACGGTATTACACAAAACTTTATCTATAATTCCAGTATATTTCATTTAATTACACTCCTTTATTGATGACTCAAGTAAATCTATGGTATACGGATTTGAAGGCTGGAGAGGAAAGCTTAGTGTGGGGTGAGGCCGACTTAGCCGAGGAGCACAATCGACACGTGACCCATTTCAGGACAGGTGTACAAAATATTTTTTGGGATGACATGTTAGGGATGCTCTACGTTCCACCCCAATAAACACCTCTGCCGCTAATACTAGAAGTATAGGATCTTATTTTTGCCGAGTAAAGGCATTGACAACGACCAACTAACTTCTGACGCTTTACAAATGCCATGGCATACTATTTTTAATTTAATCATAGTTGACGAAAAAGTTGCCACCTTTAATGACATGGTAATACAATTATTCGACAAACATGCACCTTTAAATAAGAGACGTGTCACTCACCGACCCGCCCCATGGCTGAATGACAGTATTCGTAATCTTATGACGTCACGTGACGCTGTTTTCCGGAAGTACAGACACAACAAATTGCCGAAAACTTTAACAACTACAAAAAACTTAGAAACAAAACCACACAAAGCATTAGGAATGCTAAACGCCGTCACGCCCTGAGTCTCGTCGACTCGTCCATTCCCCCGCGGTGTCTTTGGAATAACTTACGTGATATGGGAGTAGGGAAGAAAGCATCAGAATTTGAAGTTATAAACATACCACTTGATAAAATCAATGACTACTTTACCTCACCTCCCACTATACGACCTAAAAACAGTCAAGACTAAATACAATTAATACTCTCCTAGCTAATCCTCCTCCTTCTCGCGAAACATTTTTCTTCTCGCACATTACTGATTCTGAAGTAAGAAGGGCACTTAAAAAGCATTAAATCTAAAGCACAAGGCACTGATAACATAAGCATAGTCTTTATCAATAAGTTAGTCGATGTCGTGCTTCCCGTAATAACTCATATTTTCAATTCTTCAATTATCACGTCTGTTTATCCGCAACTCTGGAAAACAGCTTTGGTACGCCCACTTCCTATAGTAAATTCACCTACTTCTGCAAAAGACTATAGGCCAATCTCCATTCTTCCCGTTTTATCTAAAGCCCTAGAACGCATCATTCATAAGCAGTTGTCAGACTACCTAATAGAATTTAATCTTTTAGACCCTTTACAATCAGGATTCAGAAATGGCCATAGCACTTCTACTGCTTTGTTGAATGTTACTGAGGACATACGCGCAGCCATGGATAAACGACATGCTACTGTACTAGTTTTATTGGACTATAGCAAAGCCTTTGATTCTGTTGACTTCGATCTACTATTGACTAAACTACAAACGCTACACCTTTCTGATGGTACTATCACCTGGATGTACTCCTACCTTACTGGACGCCAGCAGCGTGTCATATCTAATAATCGTTTCTCATCCTGGCGTACTGTAGACATAGGCCCCTTGCTCTTCTCTATTTATATAAGGTAGGGTGCCCAATTATCGTCCCCCGTTTAGTTTTGTCTCACTACTCATACACCATTAAAGTTGAAGACTTGAATCGAATCTAGTTAAGAACTTTCAACATTTAACTACAAGGCACAGAATTCGAAATTCATAAATTTGGAAGCAAATAGAATATAAAACATGAAGAATGAAATTGTGCAATTTTTGACATTTCAATAAAGCGGTCTAAATTTCGTCCCCTATACTTTTTAACATATTGAATGACAATTATTTCAATAGTACAATGAAATGAAAACACAGAACATCAAGGATGTATATTAATAACTAATATTTATATAAAGTACGTGAGAGAACATTTAGAAAATTATTTAAATTACATTTTGTAAAAAAAAATCTTCCTAAGATATTTTCTTAAGTTTCTTAGCACTTTCAAAACAAAATTACATAATTTAACACTAACCTAAGATGCGTCCAATAGAACTAAAACCATTCAATTTGACGTTTGACCCATTCAGACACAAGTCACAAATAAATTTTTTGCGTTCACAAGATGACACATTTCGTCAGCATTGCGTGCATTTTATCAATTCCTGCCCTTGTTTTTCGTATACAATTTTTTTCCACAAAACGGGCATACTAAAAGGCGTGTTCTTAAAGTAAGTTCCGTTTTCTATTATAGCCGTCGCATCGCTGCAATCGTTATTTTGCGCGTGCGTGTTTTCTTCTTCAGTCCTCAGGCAAGCTGTGCATCCAGTTTCAGAGCTTCAGTCCGTGTGTGTGGTTAGTTGTGATCAGTTGAAATGTTTAAAGTGCTCGAGCACCCCGCCGACTGTGAGATGCGGTCTGTTATCCGTTTCTGGAATGCGAGAAACATCAAACCAGCTGACATTCATCGTCAACTTTGTGAGGTGTATGGTGATGATGCCATTAGTGATGGAATGGTCAGGAGATGGGTTAGGAAGTTCAACGAGGGCCGCGTCTCTGTGCATGACGAGCAGCGTATCGGTCGGCCACCTTTGATAAATGACGTTTGGTGCGTGCCGTCTGTGAAAAAATTCATGAGGACAGGAGGTTCACAATTTCTTCGATTTCCTTGAATTTTCCACAAATGTCGCGGAGTGTTCTCTACAAAATTGTGACAGATCGATTACAATATCGAAAATTGTGCTCACGATGGGTACCCAAGATCCTCACCGAGGAACACAAAACCAAACGAGCTTCCAGTGCATTGAGCTTTCTCACACGTTACAGTGAGCAAGGCGATGAGTTTCTTGACCATATCGTGACAGATGACGAGATTTGGGTGTCGAAGCAGCAGTCCATGGAATGGAGGCACACTGCATCGCCAAGGAAAAATAAATTCAAACAAACCATGTCAACACGCAAGATCATGTGCACTGTTTTTGGGACGGAAAAGGAGTCCTACTCATCGAATTCTTGCCTCGGGGTGAAACCTATTGTCAGACCTTGAAGAAGCTCCGTCGCACAAGTCAGAACAAAAGACGTGGGATGCTGACCGACGGAGTTGTGTTGCTTCATGACAACGCTCGGCCACACACAGCTCGTGACACCAAAAATCTCATCTCGAAATTTGGCTGGGAACAAATTGACCATTCCCCCCTACAGCCCGGATTTGGCTCCGAGTGATTTTCATCTCTTCCTGCACCTCAATAAGTTCCTCGGTGGTCAACGTTTTGATGGCAACGATGAAGTGAAAACAGCAGTGCGGGAGTGGTTCGCATCGCAATTCTACAATGAGGGGATAGAAAGACTTGTGCTACGACTCGATAAATGCCACAATATTGGTGGAGACTATGTTAAGAAGTAATTGAAGTGTAGGGAATACAATGCAACAAAAATGGTTTGTAAATATCTTCCCGTTTACTTACTACACACTTTTGGAACTTACTTTAAGAACTCGTACATCTTCATCATCATTGTCTTCATCATCACTTCCTCTGTCGCTAGAAATTTTATTGTTTGTTTGTTTCGGTGCACTTTTTCTCGTTGAAACAGGCTGCAGGTTGTGAAGCGATAGTGGTTGCAGAAGTCGACATTAAGATTTCTTCTCGTCTGCTTTCGCTTTTGGTTTTCAGACTCATTAGCTTTTCTTTTCTGCTGCTGTCTGAACATTGTTGTTATTGGGTGTACTCGCTACTGGAAGTGCTGTGCCACACTGGAAGACGATGGCTCTATCACTGGAACTTTCTGAATATCTTTTGGACTGATCACAGAATCTTAAGTTTCAGATTCAATTTCCTGATATTCTGTCACTTGGGTGGGTTAATGTCGATTAGATGCAATTTGTAGCCCACCTTTTTCTCCCTAACAGCTTTTACGGTTTCTATAATTTCCTCCTTAATCCAAAGTTTCCGTTTTCCCATCTGAAACACACCACAAATATAAATGACAACAGCCTTGTTTAAATTACATGATATGGGAATAGCATTCCGAAATCCGTCCCAGGGACGAAATTTAGACACACCCTGGGGGACGAAATATAGGCATGTGTACCACAAACGTATAGCGGCATGTTATTCTATGCACGCTGCAATGTCCAGTCCGTTTAATATATATTCTTACACTACACACTTTACTCTATATATAGAAGCAAAAAATGTTATGAAAATACGTACCTTAGGTTGTGAAACGCTCCTAATAATATATAAGAAGAATAGTTTTCCACCTTCCAGATATTTAAAACTTAAATAACAACTAAACAGACAATAACACTCGCTCCAACTGAAAGCACGCTTATTATTGGATAAAGAGGGATAGTCTGTATTGACCATCACCAGGGTGCGACACATTATGGGCGAAATACTGTGGGGGGCGAATTTAGGCAAGGGGACGAATATTGGGCACTACACCTTAAATGGAATTTCTAACTCATTTAAGCACTGCAGATATCTAATATATGCAGACGACGTTCAATTGTATATTTCAGCCCGTCCCGACGCACTAAATGATAGCATTAATAGTCTTAATGAAGATCTTGATTCCATCTCTTCCTGGTCTCAACAATTTGGGCTTAACCTAAACGCATGTAAATCACAAGCTATTCTGTTCGCGAACCGTAGATTAATTCCTGAAGTTAATGACCTGAATATTCCACCTGTGAAACTGAATAAAACAATCATCCCGTTTAGCTTTACCGTAAAAAATCTCGGAGTGCATTTCGAATCTAATCTTAGTTGGGATACGCATATTAAATATACATGTAAGAAGGCATTCTCTATTCTCCATTCACTAAAAAAGATTGTATCATTATCCATCTAAATTGAAACAGACGCTGGTACAGACACTCATTCTACCTCACTTCGATTATTGCGACTTTTTGTTCAGTGATCTCAGGATTGATTCAGCTCAGAAACTACAGCGTGTTCATAACGCGTGTGTCCGCTTCATTTGTAATGTTCGATACTATGATCATATCTCACCTTCTTTCGAGAAGTTATCATGGCTTAGGTTACATGAGAGGAGAAATCTGCACTCACTTTCTCTCTTATATCGAATTATGCACACTTCATCCACCTATTATTTATTCGCTCGTTTTCATACTCTCTCTCGCTATCATAATATTAATACTCGATCACAACGCGATAACACGCTAGAAATTCCACTTCACACATCGTCTCTGTATTCCTCATCTTTCACTGTTGCTACCTCTCGTCACTGGAACTCTCTGCCGCCTGAAGTCAATGGCTGCCGAACATTGAAATCTTTCAAATCCAAGTTAGAAAATTATCTTATGACGAGTTGCCAAACTAACTTACTATTATGACAAGTGTTGTATTGCATGTTTCCACGTATTCACATTTTTTATGCTCTAGTGATATTCAACTTATTTTATATTTTTGTTTTCATATTTTCCGATAATGGTATATCTCTAATGTGATAAGTTGAGCTATATATAATCATAATTTTCCTTATTGTATGTACTTAAAAATATTGTATTCACTGCATGCTTTGTACTGCACTATTTTATTACCACTATTAGTATTATTATCATTATTATTATCATTATTACTATTCTTATTTATCATTATTATTATTATTATTATTATTATCATTATTATTATTATTATTATGAATAATTGTCTTATTTTTTTATACTTTGTATGCCTCATTTATTTTGACCCGCTGTTCACATTTTATTATGCTTTTTTCTTTCTTTCTGTATGTTATATATTATGTCTGATTTCTTCTGACTTGTTGTTTACATTTTATTATTATTATTATCTTATTCAGTTTTGTGTGTAAAATTGTAGTGTACTTTGTAAATTTGTAGTGTTTTTGTAACGCAGTCTTTACTCCTGGTTGAGTGTTAGAGAAGGCAGTATGGCCTTAACTCTGCCAGGTTAAACAAATCATCATTATTATTATTATTATTATTATTATTATTATTATTATTATTAATAATAATAATAATATTATTATTATTATTATTATTATTATTATTATTATTATTATTATTATTAAAAAGTATCTTCAAACTCTAAAGCTTTGTGAATATTATATTTGAAGTACAAAATTATCACTATCTTCGGCAAACAATGTGGCTTTCAATATATTATTTTTTGCATTTGCCGTTTCGTTGATTTAAACATTCACGATTTTATTAATGCTGATACAAAAATTTTGAATAGTATATTAAGCCATGACTATCATCCGATGCTGTTATGAAAGCAATAGGAGTATTTCTTAAGATCTGAAAAAAATTTAGAACACTTAACAATTTGAGAGAAGGTGCATGTTCTATTCGTAATTACTGGGAATTAATGAGGAAGGTTTGAGGAAACTAGTTATGTTGTTGATAAAAAAATTGAGAGAGCAAAGGTAATAAATTATTATTACGTCACTGTTGTTGAAGCGCTTCAGACAAGTAATGAAATAAGCAGAAATAATTATTATGGATTTGATGGTGTTATTCAAGCATTCAGGTATCTTGAAATGAGTTGTGGCACAGTTTGGAGAATTCCAAGAAAACGTCTTGCCCTATTCCCAATGTAAATTAAAACTAGTGTTCGCACTCAAAGTGACAAACAAACAAGTAATGGTTTTATTTTCTTTATGCTAACAGAGATTTAACTTAATAATCATTGGCTGGACAAAGTTTTATGAACAGAGTTAAAACATACACAATTGTACAATTTGTTCTGAAAAATGACCCCAGGTTTTTTATTCAACAAGGAATTCGTGATTTGAAAGTCTTGTATAGCGTGGATTAACTTCAAAATTTATCAAGTATGTAGGCCTGTGTATATACGAGGTTTTTTTATAGCTGACGCCCCCCCCCCCTCTTCCTTGTTTTCTTCTATTGAGTGGTGTCCATTCCCATATTCTGTTTGGCCATCTCTCATTCTTCTTCCTTTCTAGATGGTCAAACCAATTTAATCTTTTAATCTCGATTGTTTGAATTGTGTCTATTCCAATTTCCATCTCGTTCCGTATATCCACATTTCTGTTCTTGTCTTGCCGTGTATGTCAGCAGCAGCGTCTCCATTAGTCCATCTTTATACTGTAGCTATAATCCTAGATTTATTTCTTTTGCTCACCTCCCACAATTCTCTAGAATTGTCTTATAAATTCTAATTTTATTGTTCCTTGTTATTCTGTGCTCCATAGTATACTGTTCAATTGTCTGGTAACTGATCTGACTTGACCTAAGCGAGCTGTAATTGCTTCATTACTTCCTCCATTTGATGTTATTTTGACTCCCAGTAGTTTAAGCTTTTCATTCCTTTTATTTTTCCTGTTCTTATTTGGAGATCCTCAGCATGATCTCCTACTACTACCAGGTATTCAGTTTTCGATGGGTTTATGTCCGAACCCCATTTGTTGTCCTCATCTAATTTCCGCAACATAATTATATCCTACGTCAATTTCATCTTCTGTAAAAATAAATTGATCAACTGCAAAGTGCAATGTGTAGAGAGTCTCGTCCCCCATTTTAAAACCCATATTCAGGGCCGGATATTTATGGAGATCGCGAAAATCACGACGTAATAGATGTACAATAGATTTTTACTAATCTTTACGAATTAAGTGATTCTGATTAATAATATGAGGATGAAACAATGGCGACAAATCACGAAATAGTCTTCTAATAGCGACATATGAACTCATTCGCGAATTATTACTATTACGTCGTTTACAACGAATTTCATATTCTGAGTTTTTTAGGATTTTTCTTTTCACTTGAATTTGTTATATATCCAAGTAGGCTACATTACATGGTATTCCAGGTGTTCAAATTGCATTAGTGAACTCAAAAGACGGATAATTCAACATTTTACCTATAATTTGAAAGTGTTAAGTTGGCTGCAATTTTTTTTTTTCATTTTTAATGAATGTATGTTAAATACAGTCTCAAGCCAACAGATATTGTCTATTGGCCATATCGCACCTTTACCAGATTCCAAAGAAACTTTTAATATTAATTATTTGGAAAATAATATTGATACTGAGTTAATACTCCAATTCCAAAATACATTTATTTTCCAAAATTTCCATTAATCTCCACGTAGAGTACAAATCAATCTCCAATCTCCGCCGACACCAATATTAAAAAACACAAATGATAAGATTAATTTCTATAGATACCTGCCCCTGCCCATATCACATACATCTACTTGTGATGAGGGCTTCATTGAGATACATTTTAATAAAGTAGGGGAAATGCCACATCCTTGTTTCAATCCTTTTGTCAATCAAAATTTCACTTCTTAATCTCCTTCCTATTTTGATTTTGTCAGTTATATATCTATATAATCTCTTTACAGCGTTAATAGTTTTAGGACTTATCCTATGATTTTCCATAACACTCCATAATTGATTAAGAGAAACACTATCATAAGCTTTTTGTGAGATCTGTAAATGCTATACGTGTTTACGTTGTGAGCCAACCTCTTATCTATTATCTGTTTCATAATTAGTCCACATTTCTTCGAAGAAGACAACAATGAAATAATGGAGACTATCGAAGTAAAAGGGAATGCTACTAGAGTGTGTCACAGAATTTCATCACCCCTAGACTGAGGAATCACGACCTGGAAATCTTAATCTTCATTCAAGATGATTTACCACCCCATATCTACACCCTTTGATCGTAGGCACTCATCATTTTCATTCATTTAGTGTTCTGCCCAAGGGCAGGGCTTTCACTGCAAACCCAGCTATCCCCAATCTTTCCTATTTTCTGTCTTCCTCTTTGTCTCCTCATATGATCCACGTATTTTAATGTCGTCTATCATGTGGTATCTTCTTCTGTCCCGAACTCTTCTCCCGTTCACCATTCCTTCCAGTGCATCCTTCAGTAGGCAGTTTATTCTCAGCCAGTGACTCAACCAATTCATTTTCCTCTTCCTGATCAGTTTCAGCATCATTCTTTCTTCACCCACTCCTTCCAGCTCAGCTTCATTTCGTATTCTGTCTGTCCACTTCACTCGTTCCATTCTTCTCCAAATCCACATTTCAAATGCTTATATTAGCTTCTCTCCACTTCGTCGTAATGTCCACGTTTCTGCCCCATACAATGTCACACTACTTACAAAGCACTTCACTAGTCTCTTCCTTAGTTATTTTTCCAGAGGTTCGCAGAAGATGCTCCTTTTTCTATTAAAAGCTTCCTTTGCATTGCTATCCTCCTTTTGACTTCCTGGCAGCAGCTCATGTTACTGCTTGTAGTACACCCTAAGTATTTGAAGCTGTCGACTTGCTGCACTGCCTCATTTAGAATTCGCACGTTTACGTTCTATATTTTTCTTCCTATGGCCATGGTCTTCGTCTTATTTGCATTTGTTTTCATCCCATATTATTTAGAGCTATCATTTAGATCTTGTAGCATATCCCTTAGTATCATCTCTTCTGCTAACAAAGCCATATCTTCAGCAAATCTTATGTACGTACTTTATTCTTCTGCCTCCTTCTATCACTCCTCCCATGTTCTGAAAACACTTCATCACTAAATCCTCCAAGTAGATGTTGAACAGGGTAGGTGATAAAAGGTATCCTTGACGTACTCCTCTCCCTATTTCACTTTCTTCTGACATTTCTTCTATCAACTTTGACTCGTTATTTCATATAAAGATTACTGAATAGTCTTCTCTCTTTCCAATCCACACTTATTTTCTTTTGATGTTCATCAGTTTATTCCAATCTACTCTTTCAAAAGCCTTTTCTAGGTCCACAAATGCTACTTACACGCCTTTATTCTTCTCTAGGTATCTTTCACAGATGTTCTTAGCAGTCCAATTGCATCACTCGTATCTCTTCCCTTCCTGAAGCCAAACTGCTCTTCTTGCAACTGTTCTTCCATCTTAGAATATAAACGCCGATTCAATATTCGCAAGAGAATCTTTCGCTGAGTGCGATACCAGGCTGATAATTCTGAATTCGGTTACATTTCTTGGCATTATTTTTCTTCGGCATTGGAGCAACACTGTCTTCGTAAAATCTTCGGGCCATTCACTTTTTTCATATATTTCGTTGCATAGAATTCGTAGGCACTTTACAACAATATATCCTCTACGATCTTCACATTTGAATCCGGTCGACTTTTGATTCTGGGGTTGTTCTAAAGTAAAAGTCTTCATGGCACACTCGCCTAGAACAACTGAAGTTAGTTTTATTTGTTAGTCTAGGTCAGTATGGATTCAAAACCATGTAAATAAGGATATTTTACATTTCGATATAACTACCAGAAACCTCAGGAGTGCATTCAGTCTTGAATAAATGGAACGTAGTAACGATCGCTTATATTCGAGGTCAAAAAGCATGCCTTGTGATAGTATTAATGGCATGTGTACGGACATGGTTTATCCTCGTTGGAAAACTTGTCAGAACACTAAATTCATGGCGTACTGTACTTACCGAGGAATGATAATATAAAAAGTGTTATGAATGAACCAGAATTAAGCACCACTGACAATGCGAGAAAGACACCGACATAGCTCAGTGGTAATGAGCTGGTTTCCTTATTCGAGGTTGTGCTTGAGAGTGGGTTCGAATCTCTCTTGGGTTGATTACCTGATTAGGTTTTCTACAGAGGTTTTCCTCAATTTGAGGCGAATATTGCGTTACCTTTGGAGAATCTTCTGTCTCATTTCTCCAAAATAGCATCATACTATCACAAATTATACCGACAGACAGACGCTAGAAACCTCGCAATTGTTACGTCATTGAATAATCGATGAAAAATAATATAGTAGGTTGTTGGTTTCGCTTGACTTTTCGAGGGCTGAACCCGGCACAGGTCTTTGCATTTAGGTTTGCTTTTGCCCATTGTGCGCCCTGCATATGGGAGGATTGTCCAAATCCGACAAGTGAGCTAGGTGCAATTCATGAATCAGATGCTGACAGGTGGATCATCCTGATAGAACCTGGTCCCGTCCACAGACGAGTAGCCTGATAAGCCCCAGGACCTGGAGCCCAAGCCCTTCATATAATTTCATCTGAGACCCTTGCTACCCAAAAGACTTCACTCCTTCTATTTTTAACTATTGCTTATGATGGTTTAGATGAAGGGAAAGTTGAAAGGGAAACGGAAGCATTCCTAGAAAAAGGGTCTGAAATGTCTACTCTATCCACCACAAATTTAACCACGACCTGGCCGAGGATCGAACCTATCCGCCTGGATTGAAGACCAACACTGTAGCGTTAAGCTACAGACACGACCAAACATAAGAGATTCTTTGTACATTGGAAGAACTAGACGTAAAAATAGGTGCACTCTTCAGAGACCAAGAAGCCTAACTTACTGAATAAAAACACAATAAATGACTGGTGTAAAATAAAGAGATGGTACGTTTTAATTTTTTCATATTTTGCTTATTTATTTATTTATTTATTTATATATATATTTTTTTTTGCTTTTGAAACTTATTAAAGTGTAGGATAAAATATTGCATTCAACTAAGATTTTTGATGAGTTATTTAAAGGCGCTGTACCAAGTGTGAGGTTATCGAGTGTCTGTGGAATTGATGATGGAGAGATGGGAGCGAGGATTCTCCATTGGATTAACTACCATTCGCTTTACATTTGTAGAAAACCCGGGGAGAAACCCAATTTAACAATCGGCCCAAGCGGTAATGTACTCGTACTTAGTGAACGCAGCTTCGCGTCAATTCTCCAGTACGCTTCCGACTGAGCTAAGCCTTTAGCCTTCAAAAAATGAAACAATAGGAATATCCGTAAGTAACATGATAAGTACACATTTAAAATTACACCATGTTTGCATACTAGGATGTTTCAGGTGTAATGGACATATTCCTTTGATAATTCAACATCGATTTATTTATTTATTTAGCAGAGCTTCCTCAAATTAGAGGCTGCCATTAGACAAAGCATACAAAAAAAAGAACAGATAGACAATGAAAGATAGCAGAGTAAGAAAAACGACAAACAAGTAAACAAACAAACAAACAAAGACAGTTAACAGAATAAGAAAAGTTACAAACAAGTAAAGAGGCAATGAAAGCTAATAAGAAAAAGAAAAATGATAATGGTATGTCCGTTTTTTCAGTACACTGAATTAGAGTTCATTTAACTATAAGTTATCCAAAGGTTAACAGTTACAAAAATTATTATTTCTTGAAAAATAGAATTTCTTGCGGCTCAATGTACATACTATGCATTCAACTATGTATAGCACATGCCACGATTAACATCCAAGAACAGATAATAATCTACAGACGAAAATAGACTTCTGATTATTTGACTGGTTGTTGTAAAATGAGTGCAGAGTTCCGAATCCTAACGAGAATGCGATTGATTTGTATATTTCTTTGAGTAATTGTTTTCCATTTAAAGTTTTTTTTATCTTTACTAATGTTCCTTACCTCTAAATAATGAATACAGTATGGCTGTGTCCCTTTGAAAGTACAATATGATGTGCTTGTCAGTGTTTAATGACAGAAGAACCTCATAACCTCAAACTTCTTGTATAAATAAATTGCTCCCCAAACATAATGTTCTGAAGAAGGAATGTTGAGTTAAATCAACGGAGAGTACTGAGAAACTATCCCTTCAGTTATTGCTAACATTAAACCCGAGACACTCTGTATAAATTAAAATGAATAATATTAATGTGTTCAAACAATAGCGTCTATAAAACACTATAACAAGATTATGTGGCGATAATGGTAGGGAAGTACTCGGAGGGAAGCTGGACCACACAACAAATCTGAAAAATTGAGCTTAGATTCCATAATGGGAAACTATTAGAAACTGGCTGAGCTCGGGCTATTATTCTTCTCCTCCTCTTCACACATTAGACTACTTACTTACTGGCTTTTAAGGAACCCGGAGGTTCATTGCCGCCCTCACATAAGCCCGCCATTGGTCCCTATCCTGAGCAAAATTAATCCATTCTCTATCATATCCCACCTCCCTCAAATCCATTTTAATATTATCTTCCCATCTACGTCTCGGCCTCCCTGAAGGTCTTTTTCCCTCCGACCTCCCAACTAACACTCCATATGCATTTCTGGATTCGCCCATACGTGCTACATGCCCTGCCCATCTCAAACGTCTGGATTTAATGTTCCTAATTATGTCAGGTGAAGAATGCAATGCGTGCAGTTCTGTGTTGTGTAACTTTCTCCATTCTCCTGTAACTTCATCCCTCTTAGCCCCAAATATTTTCCTAAGAATCTTATTCTCAAACACCCTTAACCTATGTTCCTCTCTCAAAGTAAGAGTCCAAGTTTCAAAACCATACAGAACAACCGGTAATATATCTGTTTTATAAATTCTAACTTTCAGATTTTTCGATAGCAGACTGGATGATAATAGTTTCTCAACCGAATAATAACAGGCATTTCCCATATTTATTCTGTGTTTACTTTCCTTCCGAGTATCATTTATATTTGTTACTGTTGCTCCCAGATATTTGAACTTCTTCACCTCTTCAAAAGATAAATTTCCAATTTTTATATTTCCATTTCGTACAATATTCTGGTCACGAGACATAATCATATGCTTTGTCTTTTCGGGATTTACTTCCAAACCTATCTCTTTACTTGCTTCCAGTAAAATTCCCGTGTTTTCCCTAATCGTTTGTGGATTTTCTCCTAACATATTCACGTCATCCGCAAAGACAAGAAGCTGATGTAACCAGTTCAATTCCAAACCGTCTCTGTTATCCTGGACTTTCCTAATGGCATACTCTAGAGCAAAAGTAAAAATGTAAAGAAGATAGTGCATCTCCTTGCTTTAGCCTAGAGTGAATCGGAAACGCATCTGACAGAAACTGACCTATACGAACTCTGCTGTACGTTTCACTGAGACACATTTTAATTAATCGAACTAGTTTCTTGGGAATATCAAATTCAATAAGAATATCATATAAAACATCTCTTTTAACCGAGTCATATGCCTTTTTGAAATCTATGAATAACTGATGCACTATACTCTTATACTCTCATGTTTTCTCCATTATCTGTCGAATACAAAATATCTGGTCAATAGTTGATCTATTACGCCTAAAACCACATTGATGATCCTCAATAATTTCATCTACATATGGAGTTAATCTTCTCAAAAGAATATTGGAACAAAATTTTGTACGACGTCAACAAAAGTGATATTCCTCGAAAGTTACTACAAATAGTCTTGTTCTCCTTCTTAAAGATAAGTACGATAATGGACTCCTTCCATTGTTCTGGTACAATTTCATTTTCCCAAATAGCAAGTACAAGCTTCTAAGTTTCGTTAGATAATGCGCTTCCACCCTCTTGTATTAATTCAGCTGGAATTTGATCGATACCTGGAGACTTATAATTTTTCAGATTTTCTATCGCAATTTCGACTTCAGAAAGTGTGGGTTCGGGTATAAATGGCTCAGCAGTTTGTATTTCAATTTCGTCACGATCATTTCTATTTGGCCTATGTATATTTGGTAGTTGTCCAAAATAGTTTTTCCATCTGTTCAGGATTGAATGACCGTCTGCAAGCAAATCACCATTCTCATTCTTGATCACGTTTACCCTTGCCTGATATACATTCTTGAATTCCTTTACGCCCTTATATAAATCTCTAATGTTTTTATTCTTACTATTTGTTTCTACCTCATTCAGTTTTTCCTTCAAGTATTCTCTCTTTTTATTCCTAAGCGTACAATTTGCTTCCTGTCTTAAATTGAAATAATTATCTCTATTCACCTCAACTGGATCCTGTAAGAATTTCAATTTTGCCTTTTTTCTCCTTTCTACTACCATGCAACAATCTTCATGAAACCACGGTTTCTTTTTCTTAATATCATAATAACCTATGCTCTGCTCAGCTGCAATTTTGATATTATCTCGGATATTTTCCCACATGCTATTCACATCTAACTCTTCTTCAACATAGTCGGAACTTGCTAATACGGCAAACCTATTTGAAATTTCGACCTGATAATGTTCCTTGGTTTCCCCGTCCTTTAATTTCGGAATATTGAATCTTCTAATATTAACTTGTTGCTCTACTCGCTTGGCTACTGATAGTGTTTCTCTTAGTGCTCCAATTACCAAATAATGGTCAGAATTACAGTCTGCTCCCCTAAACTTACGAATGTCTACTATACTAGTATGTCTTCTTTTATCTATCAAGACGTGATCTATCTGGCTATGTGTCAATCCATCTGGAGAAGTCCAAGTATATTTATGTATATCCTTATGGGGGAATGTTGTACTTTCGACAATTAAATTTTTTGATGTAGCAAAGTTGACTAACCTAACTCCATTGTCATTACTAGATATGTGTAGGCTCTCTTTTCCAAAAGTCTGTTAAAAAATATCCTCCCGTCCTACTTTAGCATTGAAATCCCCCAATAAAGTTTTCATGTGATATCTAGGTAACTGATCAAAAGTCTGTTCCAATTCCTGATAGAAACTATCCTTTATATGGTCGTCTATCTCTTCTGTAGGGGCATGAGCATTTATAACTACGATATCGCAGGATCTACCTTAAAGTAGGCTACTAAAAATGATGACCTATCACTGATAAATTCGACCATTTTCATTGCTGATTTTATTCTTTTATGACTAAAGTATCCTGTTCCTAATTGGTGATTATCGTTTCCTTCCCCATAGTACAACAAATAATCTCCTATTTGTGTTATGCCATTCCCATCTAACCTAACCTGTACTCCCACAAAGTCTATTCTATATCTAGCTAGTTCTTTTGCTACTAATGTTACCCCTCCTGTTCTATATATAGACTTGTAACATTCCAAGTACCAAATCTCAAAACCTTATTCCTTTGTTGTGGTCGTGCCAGAGAATCAGTCCCATTCCGAGGCTTATTTAAAGGATTCGCAACAAGCTGTTTTTTACGGTGAGGGGTTGTAAGCTCTTCGCCCAACCCCCAAGTAGGAGGACTATCCCTCATCGGCTGTCCGCGACTGCTTATTCAATATATTCACAGCTACCCTCCATATCCTAGATCCGCAACCTGAGGACGCGCCATACCGTGGTGATAAGAACCCACAATACATTGCCTCTTCACACCTAATACATTTTTTTTTTCCATGAGAATGACAATTATGAAATCGTATACTGCGATACAAGTGTGGGAAGTGCATTATAACAGAATCAGGGAAAAGTCTGAAAAAAAAAAAAAACGAGCTCATACAATTTTTGGGCGATCGTTAATTTAAATAAATAAATAAAGAAGTAAAGAACAAAGTAGAGGTAAATAAAGAAAAAAATTATGTTTTAAAGTTGTATTGATTTTAGATAAAGATTGATTTTGTTTCTTTGGATTTTTTGCTTTGATAGTATAGTTATGTGCATATAACTTAATTATTGTGTTTTGTCTTTCTGCATAAGTTATAATTTTCTATCAGTTTTGATATTAATCGTAGAATTTATGGCAGAAATGATTGTAGATAACGATTGCGCTAATCCGATGGAATGTAGTGATATAGAAGAAGCGTGGAAGTTGGTTGTGCTACAGTAATACGGAACAAATCGAAACGAAGGTATGAAGGAGCATATGACAAGTTCATGAAGTGGGTCGACGACAAGAAAATTTATTTGAATGAGAAGACGTTGCTGGCTTATTTTGTGATAGGGCGTGAAATTCTGAAGAGTCCTGGAAGTCTGTGGTCCGAGTTTTCAGTGTTAAAAACTATAATAAATGTGAACCTGGGCATTCATATTGGAGGTTATTAAAAGTTAGTGAGTGTTTGAAGAAGAAAAGTGTAGGCTCTGTTGCTAAAAAAAAATCGAAAGTTTTTTGGAGAGAGAAAATTAACAAATCCATGGTCGAAGCGCCGGATGATATATATCTGTTGGTGAAAGACGTTATGATTATGGAAGTTGCTAAGACATGCCGTCGAGAAGGACTTATAAACATGAGTGTTAATGATATTGAAGACAAGGGCCCAATTGTCATTGTGAATATACCCAATACAAAGACAAACATTAAACTATCATTTAAAATTATTGACAAAGTGGACGATGATATTCATTTTGTGGAGATTTTTAGAAGGTATGTTGAGATGAGACTCAAGAATTGTAAATACAACAGATTTATTTATGCATACTGTAATGGCAAATGTACTAAAAACAAGTATTGCCAATTATGTGAGATTACAGGATCCGAATTCTTATACAGGACATGCATTCAGAAAATCCTCGGCAACCTTGCTTTTGAACATGGAAGCAGATACTCGAACTGAAGATACATGAAGGGTGGAATTCTACTGTGGTAGCTGAAGGATATGTGGAAAATTGTCTGAAAACTAAAATAGAGTTATATATAAGGAAAATTATATTACAATTTTTCTTATCATATATTATTCAACTTATCTGTACTTTAACCTCAACATGATTTTTAAATTTAAAATAAAGTTTACAAACAAGATTCTGCAGAACAGCAACAGACAGCAGTTATGTTCCACTTTTGAAGAATCTGCAGGGCCGTCGTCATCAGGTGTCGGTGTAAAGAAAATTCATAGTAGCTGTCCTGTGGTCGTTAATAATTTGTAACAGTAATGAGTCAGTTCCCACTGAAGAGTTTGCAGGGCCATCAATAGCCGACAATAATTTAAAGAAAATTGATAGTAGTGTTCCTATTTTAATTTAACAATTGCAGTAAATGAAAAATTTCTTTAAATTTTATTATAAATAATGTGTGTATGTATGATTTTACTTCCCGCACGACTTGTGGGAAAGTTTCATAACCTTATTGTTCTTTCTTTGTTCTACAGTTCGAGGGAATCGTGTGGGAATTTGAAGTTCTGTGCCATGGCAACACTAACGGTAAGTAACAAAACACGCATGATCGTCCAAAGAAATGTATTGCATAGTTTCGCTCTTGCCAAGTAACTGATGTACGACTGGAAACAAGTTCCGTTTATTACCGCGGCGTTGGAAAAGTGACATGGGCAAGTAACAGACCGCTATGAAGATTCGCGTCTCAGATTTAGACAATACGTGTTCACCAGATGTGTATTATACTAAAGATGTAATTTGTCTTACTTTATAACTGCCAGAATTATCGACCTGCAACAACTGTATTATGACCACAGTGTGTGAACAACCCGAAATATCCATTTTTAAAATTTAACCCTAGTCACATGCCTCGTTCCATTCAATTTGTGAGCGACTGTTGTTATAAGGCGTTAGTTTTTCAACAATGTCGTTACTTTCCTAGCTGATATCTTGAATACACATATCTGTTTAGCTAACTTTCTTCACGATTTCTTAGGAGACTATTCCAGCCTATAGCCTATGTCACCGAGCTTTCCTTCAGTTAGAATGCCATTTATGTGCTTTTGTTTTAACGTGAAACATATATGTTCGAGTGTCAAATAAAATGTTGCGAAAATTCCAACATCTGATGTAAGTTGCCTAGCAAAGGCAATGAGTTACATCTCACTATTCTGACGTTTCTTGATAACGGATCAGACGCTTATATCGATATGGTGTTTACTAGAGGGATAGACTTATTTTCTATTATGATTTATAGTTCTTATTTCTCTTATATACCCACATTAACATCTCTCCAACAAACCAATTCAGTTGAAACACAGTAATTCATATATCCATCTTAACGGCTCATCAAACCAATTCAAATGAAACACAGTACAGTAGTTCATATGTCCATATTAATGGCTCCTCAACATACCAATTCAGATAAAACACAGTAATTCATATACTCACTAACGGCTCTCCAATATACCAATTCAAATGAAACACGTTAATTCATATACCCGTATTAACGGCTCTTCAACAAACCAATTCAGATGGAACACAGTACAGTACTTCAAATGCTCACATAGACGGCTCTCCAACATATCAATTCAGATCAAACACAGTAATTCACATACCCATATTAACGGCTATCCATGATTTTTTGAGGAAGAAGTAATCAATACTAATAGAACGCATCATTTGGGTAAAATTTATTTCATTCTCAGTGACATTAACAATCTTGATAAAGAAGAATCAATTACTTAAATATCTAAATATCACAATGGAATCAAATCGAGAATATAAACGTTTTACGCAATTATGGGAATTCGATTAAGCTTCAGTCACTTTTTCATTTCAAATCTAGCCAGTTTCTCTAATCCCCCCCCCCCCCGCTAAATTCTGTATTGTTAATTCATGGTTATTGAATGTCATAATATATCCGTAGAAATATACTATGACACTTTCTATGTGATTTCTTCGTTATATAGGCCTACGTATCATGAACGGAGATTCTCTGTTGTAAGTTATAGGATCCTTACTGCATTGCCACGAACTAAACACAACTGCACTAAATGAAAGTCGACTGTATACTAATGCTCTAACCTTAAATTCCCTTGGGCCTGTGTTATCTGTCTATACTACGCAATACTAAACCTTCCCACTCTTGATTCAGGTGAAAGATTCACATAATTTCCTTGGCAGTCGCGTTCGAGCTATAACAGCAAAACGCTGACGGCATTTACCTCAGCGCGAAACCTGTTTCCTGGCTAACGCTCTGTATTTCTAAATGGTTTGTTCTTATGGAATTTCGTGTAGCGCCAGAATTTATAGTTTAAAATGTGAAAATGTCTGGAATTCTAGTGAAAGGATATCTCTTTGGACGTGACTCTACACTCTCTCATGGAAGTATTTACTTGATAAAACACGTGAGCATAGTGGTCGGTCTTCACTCATTATATTCCCTTGACACTGTAATAACTGTTAAAAATTTATAACGTAATACAATGAATCATTGCGTGTTGACGAACATGCAAGCTCTTTTGAAGAACTGATATCAAGGACATAATGTCCCAATGAAACAGAACAGGATCAAAAAGTTACTCAGCTCCCTGATCACTAGAAAACCTTAAAAATCTGTATGACACATCAACATGTATTTCATGTAAGTTGCGTGATGTCTAATTGGAAGCTTTCAAAAATGCTCGACTTCCACAAAAAATGGGTCTGTAACAAAGAACTGAATAAGCGTGTTGCGATTGAAGATGTCAGTGATAAGAGGGATTTGAACGTGACATGGAATATCACGTGAATTATTTCTGTCGCTTATCTATGTTTGATTTGATACTTTTATTTACTGTTGAATTTTATTTATTAGTTTTTGAGTGTAATACATTTAGGCCTATTGTACAGTGTCCATTCAAAGAAAATAAGACAGTTACACTCAGATAATGGGGAAATATTGGAATGAAAATCACCAAGGATACAAATATACTTGGAGAATATCACTAAGGTGACCAGATTCACATCTATAAAATAAGAGGACACAAAGCTTCAAAAAGAAGAAAATTGTTCGAAAAAAAAGAGGACAGAAAATATGTACTTAGATTTAGGCGTGGGCCTACATTATACTTTAAATTAAGTCAGTATCTATTTTATTAAAAATATTTACAGTACAGGTTTAGGCTTATATTATGGTTAAAAGTATGTTACTGTCTATTTTATTACAAAATAATTACGAGAAAACTTAATAATAATGATTTTACAGTTAGCTACATACCAAAATCAAGGGAACTATAATTATTAAACAGAACAGAAAATATCTATTTAGATTTATATTCGCACTTCCGATCTCTCGACTTACTAGCTACCTGTGAGCAACGACCATAACAAGGAGGAGCAAAGGGAGTTATGATCGCTGGCAAACAGTATATTCCGTCGATGCTGCTGCCACCCACAGGCAAATTACTTGAAAAGGGCATCAAATCAGATAATTCCAAAATATCAGGCATACAAGTTACGAAAAAGGAGGACATTTCTTGATTTTTAAAAAATCCGCCCGGGCCCCGGACAAAGGCCTAAAAAGGAGGACATGTCCGAACAAAAGAGGACGTCTGGTCATCCTAAGAATACTCGTATTTGGCTTTCCACTATACATGACAGAGGAAATAATTTTTTTTGATTAGATCTATAGCTACTGTGAACAATGGTGAAATAATCTTCTCCTCGCCCACATGAATTTCTGATTTCTACTGGCATTTGTGCAATCTATACCTTTAATTCCGTCGCTTTTTCATGTTTATTTATAGTCTCCCATTCGCTATTCTAATAAGTTGTATGCAACACGTACACATATAGCCATTCCTATGAGCAGTGGCGTGCCGCTGCACTTCTGACATTTTATTATTTTTTATTTTATTTTATTTTGCTAATACCTGTAACATAAAATATAGTATACACAAATAAAATTTTAGCTCACCCCTGAAAGAGTAGAACTCGTGCTCAGGGGCATACATCGCAAACTAGTTCTAATTGTGCAGCTACTACTCTAGCATAAACATTACTGAAAACCGGAATACACAAGACAAACGAGTCAGCCTCACTTGCACGGAGTGGTGGGGTGGAACACGGAGTTTCGTTGTCAGTATACGACTAAGGAACGAGACGGCATTAATGGAATCCAGTGTACATTTAAACGTTTCTGAATCGACAGAAGGACTAAAATTGCAGGTGAGGAAATTTTGCGAATGTGGACTTGATTTTCACTCCGGGAAATAGGAAGCAACATAGGGTGCTCAGTAATGTCAGTACGATATCCATAGCAATTGTGTGGTGTTTTTAGAGTCTGGTTATTGACATGCCTGGTATTTCACAAAACACATATTTTCACATTATTTAAATGTTGAGATGATGAACTTATCATAAATAATGCGGAGGATGATGGAGAGGTAAGGGGAGCTGGTTATGGCGGATACATAAAACCTATGTGTAAGTGTTGTAGACGGCACCTTGATTGAAGTAAGTCTGAAGACGATGTTGAAAGTGTTCCCCATTTACTGCGGAGCAGGCATCTAAACGCATTTTGATTCACACGTTACATTATTCTTCCGAAATGTTGGCTATTTATCCTTGTATGTTGATTTGTCACGTCTTCACTTTGATTTCTTGTTCAATACTGATCCCATAGTTTTGAATTTGTTCATTTTTTTAACCTGTTCTCCTATTAGGATCGTTCATGAAATTCTCTACTACACTGCGCAAATGATTCATTTTATTAAAATGTTGGAACGAATTTTTTCCTTGGTAGTAAGTTTTAGACCATGTATTGTGGGTCCCTATCACCACGGCATGGCGCGTCCTCAGGTTGCGGATAGAGGAGACGGCTCCAGATATGGAGGCTAGCTGCGAATATATTGAATAAGCAGTCGTGGACAGCCGATAAGGGGTGGTCCTCCAGCTTGGGGGTTGGGTGAAGGGATAACAACCCATCACCGTAAAAAACAGCTTGTCACGAAACCTAACAGTAAGCCTCGGAATGGGACTGATTCTCCGGCACGACCACAGCAAAGGAAAAAGGTTATAAGATTTGGTACATGGAACGTAACTAGTCTTTATAGAACAGGAGGGGTAACATTAGTAGCAAAAGAATTAGCTAGATATAGAATAGACTTCGTGGGAGTACAACAGGTTAGGTTAGATGGCAATGACATTTCACAAATAGATGATTACTTATTGTATTATGGGGAAGGAAACGATAATCACCAATTAGGAACAGGATTCTTTGTACATAAAAGAATAAAATCAGTGACAGGTTATCGTATTTAGTACTTAAGGGTAGATGGTGCGATATCGTAGTTATAAATGCTCACGGCCCTACAGAAGAGAAAGATGACCATATAAAGGATAGCTTCTATGAGGAATTGGAACACACTTTTGATCAATTACCTAGATACCACATGAAAGTTCTATTGGGGGATTTCAATGCTAAAGTAGGACGGGAGGATATTTTTAAACCAACAATTGGGAAAGAGAGCCTACACGTAATTAGTAGTGACTATGGAGTTAGGTTAGTCAACTATACCACATCAAAAAATTTAATTGTCAAGAGTACAACATTCTCCCATAAGGATATACATAAATATACGTGGACTTCTCCAGACGGAATGACATATAACCAGATAGATCACATCTTGATAGATAAAAGAAGGCACACTAGTATAGTAGACATTCGAACTTTCAAGGGAGCAGACTGTAATTCTGACCATTATTTGGTAATTGGAGAATTAAGAGAAAGACTATCAGTAGCCAAGCGAGTAGAGCAACAAGCTAATATTAGTAGATTCAATATTCTGAAATTAAAGGACGAGGAAACTAAGCAACGTTATCAAGTTGAAATTTCAAATAGGTTTGCTGCTTTAGCAACTGCTGACGAAGCTGGGGAAGAGTTAGATGTTAATAGCGTGTGGAACAATATCCGAGATAATATCAAAATTGCAGCTGAGCAGAGCATAGGTTATCATGAAAGTAAGAAAAAGAAACCATGGTTTGATGAAGATTGTTCCATTGTAGTAGATAGAAGGAAACAGGCAAAATTGAAATTCTTACAGGATCCAATTGTGGAGAATAGAGATAATTATTTCAATGAAAGACGGGAAGCAAGTCGTACACTTAGGAATAAAATGAGAGATTACTTGAAGGAAAAACTGAATGAGGTAGAAACAAATAGTAAAAATAAAAACATTCGAGATTTATGTAAGGGTATAAAGGAATTTAAAAACGGATATCAGGCAAAGATAAACGTGAACAAGGATGAGAATGGTGACTTACTTGCAGACTCTCATTCAAACCTGAACAGATGGAAAAACTATTTTGGGCAACTACTAAATATACATAGGCCAAATAGAAATGATCAGGACGAAATTCAAATACAAATTGCTGAGCCATTTATACCCGAACCCACACTTTATGAAGTCGAAATTGCGATAGAAAATCTGAAAAAGTACAAGTCTCCAGGTATTAATCAAATTCCAGCAGAATTAATACAAGAGGGTGGAAGGGCATTATTTGGCGAAATTTATAAACTTCTACTTGCAATTTGGGAAAAGGAAACTGTACCAGAACAATGGAAGGAGTCCATAATCGTACCTATCTTTAAGAAGGGGGACAAGATTAACTGTAGTAACTTTCGAGGAATATCACTTTTGTTGACGTACAAAATTGTGTCGAATATCCTTTTGAGAAGTTTAACTCCATATGTAGATGAAATTATTGGGGATCATAAGTGTGGTTTTAGGCGTAATAGATCAACTATTGATCAGATTTTTTGTATCCGACAGATATTGGAGAAAAAATGGGAGTATAAGGGTACAGTACATCAGTTATTCATAGATTTCAAAAAGGCGTATGACTCGGTTAAGAGAGAAGTTTTATATAATATTCTTATTGAATTTGGTATTCCCAAGAAACTAGTTCGATTAATTAAAATGTGTCTTAGTGAAACTAACAGCAGAGTCCGTATAGGCCAGTTTCTATCTGATGCTTTCCCAATTCACTGCGGGCTAAAGCAGGGAGATGCACTATCACCTTTACTTTTTAACTTCGCTCTCGAATATACCATTAGAAAAGTTCAGGATAACACAGAGTGTTTGAAATTGAACGGGTTACATATGCTTCTTGTCTAATCGGATGACGTGAATATGTTAGGAGAAAATCGACAAACGATTAGGGAAAACGCGGAAATTCTAGTTGAAGCAAGTAAAGCGATCGGTTTGGAAGTAAATCCCGAAAAGACTTAGTATATGATTATGTCTCGTGACCAGAATATTGTACGAAATGGAACTATAAAAATTGGAGTTTTATCCTTCGAAGAGGTGGAAAAATTCAAATATCTTGGAGCAAGAGTAACAAATATAAATGACACGCGGGAGGAAATTAAACGCAGAATAAATATGGGAAATGCGTGTTATTATTCCGTTGAGAAGCTTTTGTCATCTAGTATTCTGTCAAAAAATCTGAAAGTTAGAATTTATAAAACAGTTATATTACCGGTTGTTCTGTATGGTTGTGAAACTTCGACTCTCACTTTGAGAGAGGAATAGAGATTAAGGGTATTTGAGAATAAGGTTCTTAGGAAAATATTTGGGGCTAAGAGGGATGAAGTTACAGGAGAATGGAGAAAGTTACACAACGCAGAGCTGCACGCATTGTATACTTCACCTGACATAATTAATAACATAAAATCCAGACGTTTGAGATGGGCAGGGCATGTAGCACGTATGGGCGAATCCAGAAATGCATATAGAGTGTTAGTTGGGAGGCCGGAGGGAAAAAGACGTTTGGGGAGGCCGAGACGTAGGTGGGAAGATAATATTAAAATGGATTTGAGGGAGGTGGGATATGATGGTAGAGACTGGATTAATCTTGCTCAGGATAGGGACCAATGGCGGGCTTATGTGAGGGCGGCAATGAACCTCCGGGTTCCTTAAAATCCAGTAAGTAAGTAAGTTTTAGAACCATATCGCCTACTCAGTTTGAGCTTGTGTAACTGTGGCCTCCGTATTCTGTACAGTAGCGAGCCCAAGCAAAAGAAATGCACGGCATAAATCGGCGTTGAAAATGTTTGTAGGATTATTTAAATTTTAATCCATCTATAGGAGGACAGTTAAAATAGACTTCAGTAGTTATGGAGAATCTTTACTTCAGGGCCTGTGTTCTTCAAATAGGCCTAGAGATAACTCATTGATCAGTCTTGCAGTGTCTTAGGTAAGGAGGGACTGGGTTTCAGTCTCCGGAAGTCTGTGAATTTTTGACAGATAGAGGTATGGAAGGTCGAGTTTCTTCAGTCTTTCCGTTGCCCCTTTATAATCCTATCTCGTTGTCCCTGGAAGGCATATGTTGTTTAAAAGGGACGTTAAATAAAGAATGATGTTACAAGAAGGCAACGTTAAGTGATGGAAAAGCGGGGATGAGTAGCGTCGCGTGTGATTCCAAAGTCATCGGCACATTCGCATCTGATTCCGGCGTGCTGAGTGGGATGATGAGTGCCTGCATTAGCGATATTAAAATAGGCCTTTTGTCTGATGACATGAGGAAGACAGTAAGGTGGGGAGCTCGTGTAATTGACATAACTCTGTTTCAACCCCCTCCCGCCCTGAATGTTTTATGTACGTACTGCAACACGTGCTCCCCTACAGTGCAGCAATTATAAGGGGAGCAAACGATAGCGCGCACGTTTATATGGGTCAACGTTATGATATTCATGAGGCTGGCTGGGAAATATCACTTTTGAATTGCAATTCGTGTTTGAAGTCATTCACTGATAAACTGAAGTACTAGGGTATTGCAGCCTGCCACTGTCGAATGGTGGAATTTTTATTACAAAGTTACTAGTCAGTGGGTTCGTAGACAGGAGTAATACGACAAATATTTAGTTCCATTCGGATCGAAGATGATTGTTTATGTGTTTATTTCACAAGAAACAAACGAAAGCAATAAAATAAAACAATCAGATTGCTATAAGTTATTATTAGAAAATTAAATAGGCCTACAAGATTTCACTTATTTAGAGTTTCAAGACAGGTTCAACAAAAAAGTCGATATGGATATATATATATATATATAAAATGAAATATATTTCAATTGCTTTGTGGCACAAAAGTGAATCTAATTAGAGTAACATCTGAAACTATAATGCAGTTTCATGAATTGATAACAATGTCTTCATTTCTTTAACTCTAAATATTGTAAGTGAAAATAGCATCCACGTTATAGAAGTTATGTTATTCAGGCGCATGGCAAGGTATGAAAGAATTAGAAAAATGAAACAAAAAGATGTGACAAAGAAATTCACGAATATAAATACGCAAAAGAAAATCTGCTGTGCATATGTAAAAAGTACGAATGACAATTAATACATTAGGTCTTAAAGCATTATTAATTGCAACCTCAGAAGACGAAGAGTATTTTGAAATTTTGTGAAATTTAAGGAATATATTTCTACGTACTTCATTAATACAGTCTAAATTTAGTATTCAGCACACTTCCCTGAAATTCTTAGTCTTTTATACGTAGTAATACATAAGCTATTTAAACTATCCCGCAACAAAGAATATTCACATTGTGCAAAGCATTGTACAGAGTCAGGCAAATGATCTCCCCGAATAGATACATAAATAATAAGAGCAACATAGATCCTATTCAAAATTTTATTTTACCATCTTACAGAAGAATGTTCGCCATTTTGACATCACTTTGTTTTAAAGGTAATATAGTCCAAATGCTTCCCCCACGATCTACATTCCTCAGTGACTTACGTCCTTCCTCAAAAAAGCATGGCTCAATTTTTTCAAATTGTGCAGCAGGACACCATATAGTAACACGCTCACTGTGGAGTGGTCGCTAATGCATTTCTGGGGACCATTTTGGAATGTTTTGTTTGTTGGTGCAGCCCGACAAATGAAAATGAGCTTAGTCATTACTGAGCACAACAGCATCGCTTGGAAATTTTCCAATATGGTCTCGCAAGCATCTTGGCAGTTGAGACAGTCACGTTGCCGAAGTTCCTGAACCAATATAACTTTATAGGGATGCAACTTGAGGCCTAGGTTAAGATATTCCCAATACCAGAGCATGTTTAATGGCTGAACGTTGTGGAGATGTCGTAACAGCATGTCTCATGTCTCATTGCTGCGATATTCTCGGGAGCCTGAACATTGCGGTTTGAGAGACCTGGAGGTACAGCTTCCAGACCTTCTTGATCTCGGTACTATGTAGGAGGAGGCGCTTTGGTCAGAACCACAGTCTGACCGCATTTACCCTTCGGGAAGTCCCGTTAATTGAATTCTTTGGGAAGCTTATAGGATCACGAAGTCATTCAAGAAGAAGCGACAAATCATGTCCGGTTCCGATTGCTTTACCCTCCGAAAAAGCCGTGTTGTTCAGTTGTGTAGGAGTCGTTCAAGAAGATAACCACAAACACAATTTTCATCTTACTTTAACCAACTTGTCTACTATGAATTACGTAGTAGCCTAAATATATTGTAGACTATGAGAAAATAAATGGCTAAAATAATAATAATAATAATCATGATGATGATAATGATGATGATGATGATGAATAAAGAATGCTAACGTTCTACTGAGCTTCGCGGACTACGCAGTGAAATCCCATGTCGTATGAAAGACATACAGTAATCTCCATTTTATATCTTGACAGATTTAAATTCACTGTCAATTTAGTACTGCTTCGGAAACCTCAGCATATAAGCTATACAAGCAGGGTATTCAAGCGGAGAAACAGAAAAGCCAAGTCAAGGAGCGGGCTAGAGCTGACGCCCACTACGATTGCCAAGGAGGGATCGTACGTCTGTCTAAGATGTCAAACGTCACTGTAACTTCTGATACTGATATTGACTCTCTGCAGTGGTAAAGCCGTCTATCGTCTGAGCACTCATTCTCCTGTAGCAGACACTCAGGTGAAGACACTTTCTTCAACTCGTGGTTAGTTTGCAGTTATGTGTTTAGTTCAGTGAAAGAATCCGTGTTTGGTCCCCGACAGATGTGAGGTTTGAAGTGAACAAAACATCTGTAGGCTATAACAGATTCCTCCAAATACTTCACTTTCACTTCTAATCCACTTTGTTATTGCCAGACAGCGGATTTTCAGTCCCTACAAAGCGACAAGACGTTACGAAACTCAGCGTACGGATATGGTTAGTAGGACCTAACCGGACCGAAATTTCTCTGTCTGGTTATTCCTGTCATAATATAAACTCTGATAATAAGAAATAACCTTTTAAGTTATTGTACTTATTTTTCCTTATTTATTATTGTTTTAATTTATGAGGTCATTCGACGTTGTGAGATAGTGAGGAAATTACTAATTGTTGAAGGAATATTTCCTGAAAGAAATCGGTCGTGTCGTAGCCTTTTTTTTTAAATATTCAGAAACGTACAAAAAAAATGGTCACGTAGAAAATTTCTTACCTAGCAAAAATCCTGAGTTTTCCTATTACTGCGAAACAAGGACGCTATCCAACGAGCATTCCTTTCTGTCAGAATGAAATTTAATAGTAGGCTTATCGTTAAATAAAACAACAAATTAAAGTAATATTATAAACTCATACATTCTCGACATGAAATTTTAGTCACTGGTTTTAAAATTATGTTATTTTATATTACGTACAGTTTCCCTGGAAAAGGATGAGACGATTGAATATTCCAAAGTCTCAGATGTAAGACACTGCGCATGATCGGAGACCAGAGCACTGATACATAAGATAACGAATATTGAGTTACTTAAATGCAGGCTGTTTGGTTTGTTACTACCATCGTTCCGAAATTCACTTCAAATACTGCAAAAATATTATAATATTACGTAAATAAAATATAAATATATACGTAAATCGTGTAGTTAAATCGACAATGGACCTTCATGACTAGATCGACACTCCGCACAGAAAGGAAAACTTTCGTGTCGTTTCAATAGCTCAGACGCTAAGACTTCTGCCTGTTGTGTAGAAGAGAGCGAGTTCGATTCTTAGTCTACATCAATGATTTTTTGTCTAAATAATGTTGAAATAGCTAAGTAACGTTGAAATAGAGTTTTACAAAGTCCTGAGGTTAAGTGTTAATGATCACAGACAATACAAAATTACAAGTTATAATATTATAAACGTTAATCTAGTGAATGTATTTATATATACACACATATGCAATGTAAATGCATATATATTAAAAACTAACAATTAAAATGAAATTAAAAAATATTCCTAAGCCACACAGACTAAACTTTTACAAAGGTTTAGAGTCCTTAGGCTATGTCATTTGCTGAGTAATTATTACAACATTTTATTAGTAGCTTTCCCATATGTGTAAGCAATGCACTCGCACAAAAAACGTTTTGTTAAAAGTGTAGCTTTTGATTATTTCATTCTCACCCCTTCATTTAATAATAATAATAATAATAATAATAATAATAATAATAATATTTATTAATACTATACACTTGAGCTACATTAGGTATTGCAGCCCGAAAGAGCAGAAGCTCGTGCTCGGGCGCAGTTCAGATCAGTTATACAAAATATATCACAAAATTACGAGAGTTCATTGAGCACAATCACATTAATAAATGGTAAAATACATACAGCATGTAATAACAGGGTCTATATACAAATAGAAAATACAGAAGTACATGAATATTAGAGTAACAATTTAACTCAATTAGCTTAAACAATTAAATAATTAATCTGATTTGTTTCTTAAATCTATGTGTGTTAAGTGTACTTAGCTCAGGGTAAGCTCTAATTAATGTATTATATATTTTGGGTCCAAAATTTCTGCTGTGTTTTAATCCAGCAGTTGTGTGGCATTTGGGAGTATTTAGAAAGAAACTGTAGTTTGGTCTCGTCTGGTATTCATGAGGATCATATTTAAATTTTGATTTTAACTATTTTATCTACGTGTTTCCAATAGTGTTTAGTTTAATGTGCATTCAATTTTATTCATGTTATGATTGAATGAAAAAGCAATGTTGCAGTTATTGACTAATTACATATATATTAATAGTAATTATTGAATGCAACTGTTAAGTAACCAATTGCAGTATCTTTTGCAAAATCTTTAATGTTTAAGTTGTCAATAATATTTCTGTACCATATACTATAAGACGTTAAAAGAATTTGCAATAGATTTGGAATCCTCTACTTTATAATCACTTGTTTTAATGAAAAAAATATTTTCTTTCTTAGAATATCTACAAGTTTAACTTTAATAATATTCCGAATACCTTTAATTGCATTATCTGAATTTTGTACTTTTGTATTCAAATGTATTCTATTTCCCTCTTTCATAATTTTTGATAAATTACACTGTACTTCTAGTAGTATTTAAGAACATTCTTCTTTTTAATACATGAGATTTTTAAGTCCCTGCGTTATCTACATTTTTTTACTTTTGAATTTTTTCACAACATTGAGTGGAGAACATCCACTGAAGTGATTCTGAAATTGTGAAAGATACAATACATTTACTCTTAATATCAGTAGCACCAGTATCATATACGTTTTTCCAAGATTCATTTTGTAGACATAAATGTAAATAATCACTAGATACAGCATTTACGACCCTTTTTTAGTTTTTAAATTAATATTTTGAAATTGTTCAGTGACATTGGAAACACTTGGGATTTGTTTATCATGTTCAGACAAGCCATTGATTATAGATTCTGTCGAATAGGAATTCAGTCTAATTCAGTGTACAAAACTTTTATCAATGGCTGTGCTACTTCAGCTTGTATGCTGGTAGGAAAATTACGCTACAACTATGGTTGTCAGTTTCAAGGAGTGAATTTAATTTACTTCTACGGAAAAGTTCTGAGAAATAATCTATGTTTATGTCACTATAGAATAGCCACCTATTCCCACCGACGCCCTCGAAATCGAGACGAATTGTGGAATCAAGTTGTTGACATCTGGGAAGATCTCGCCGGGGATCAGAACCTATTCCACAATCTCGTGACATCCATGCCGGATTGACTTAGAGCTGTAATAGAAGCTGATGTTATATGGACAAGATTTTAAGTTAACATGTCTCTTTTTGTTTCTTATGATTATTGTTTGAGGAAGAATACTTTTAACTTCCAAGTAAGATTTTTTGACGAGGTTCAGTCCACTTGTAAGACCCAGAAATTGGGCATAAATTATTCCATATTTTTCGACAAATTAGATAGTCGAGGAACTCTGAAGAATTTAATTACACCTTAATAAAAAAAAGTTTTACCTGGGATCGAACACGAGACGTTTCGGTTATAGTGGAACCGACACGCTACTATATGAGCTACCGAGACAAGACAATGACAGCAGCAGTCCAGAATGTAGATCCCATAGCAGGCGTTTGCCATTCGGTACAGAGAAGCAATGATATTTTGTGACTCGAGCTATGTTGTGAAATCGTGGCCTTAAATGACTATCTTCTTCGTGATCCTTATTCTGGTCCTTGTCCTTGTTGTGGTCCTTGTAACAATTCTTGTTGTATACATATGTTATGGTACTTATTGTTACGTCGATATCGAGTGAACGGCGCTGTAGAACTTTAACTTCCGACGACGAAGAGTCGTTTCATTGCTTTTAAGGGTAACTGTGCATTAATTCTTTGGAATCGACTTTAGATTATAAAATTATAAAAAAATACAATTATATCATATAACTGTAAAATTCATCATGAATAAACTACAGAGTAGTTTGAGACCTTTTAATAAAAAATCAATATGTTTTGGTGTCGAATGCGTCTTTCATGATCTATTACATATTCGGATAGTGATGGAATAACAGTTTTAGTAATGTACTCTTGTCCATTTGTTTTAACATTGAATTTGTGTGTGTTTTTTTTTTTTTTTGGTAAACGTTTATGACTTAAACTGTGTTTTATGTTGCAATTTTTTATGTAATGTTATATCCTCAGTGGTTCAAGCATAATAGTTCTAATGTTTGTCATGGACTTGTATGTATAATGTTAATGAATTATTTATCGCTATAATTTTATGACAGCATGGCCTTAAAATATAAAACAAAAGAGCATGACAGGTTTATGCATGCTTTTCTAATTTTATGCCAATGTTATTCTTGCAGGTAATTAATTCTCAATTTACAGCTTCAGCCTTTGCACGCCTTTTACCATACACTCGGGGGCTTTGTTTTCTAAGTGGTTTTGTTTTCATTCTGAAAGCAAAGTTATTTTGTTGAGCTTAAGTGTTTCAATTCGCAACCCATCTTCAGTTGCCGGCAGGACTAACTGATTAATCTAAATATAGCGCTGATTGAATAATTTTTTTGACGTCAACCGAATATCAAGTTGTCCCCTTTTGTCTATTACTTTACTATTTTTTATCTCTATATGTCATTCATGTATAACGACAATTGAAGACTGAACTTAAAAATGGCTTGCGTATTAATGAGAACAACTGTAGAAAACAGCTTTCTTATGCAACTAATAATGTAACATCGTCCATTTTGCACATCTATAGGACAAGTTAGGTTCTCAATAAAATTACAGTGGGACTTAAATAATTTTTATTAGCAGATTGAGCAAGGGATATACATTTTTAAACTAATTTTCAAAGATATTCGCACTTACATCTTTTTATATAGGCCTATTTATTCAATTGAAGCTTATCGTGCTCAAATTTTTCATATTTCAAGACTCTACTGTCATAAAATTAACGCGATAAACAGCCCAGTGAAATTATAATATAACTTATTTGAAATCAGTGCAATTTATAAGTTGAAAAAACTTCACTATAAATATTGCAATGCTGTAATTTTTCTACAGGCATTAAGTTGTATCAATACATCAACTTAGAGTATTCTTTCTTCACTCCTAGCAAACTGCCAACGTGTGTCTTGCTTGTAATAGCGTCTGCCTTTACGAGCGTATCCCCTGCAGCAACGATACTCCGTGACAGTGTACAGAAGCTTTGCTCATTCTAAAATAACGTGTACAATGTTGGAATTGGCTTAACACTGTTAGTAGTTGTGAGTTATTTATTATAATAGTGTATGTAAGGAAGTACAGTAGAACTTCGATAATCCGAACAATTTGAAACCGGGGTTAGTTCAGATTATCAAGTACTGTGACTGAAATTAAAAAAGAAAAAGAAAAGAAAACACATTGTATACTGTGTGAATATAAAAGGAGGTAGAACTCATTTTTTTCTTTCTTATTCTGCTTAACGTCCCATTTTATCTGGTTTACACACCACTGTGGGTAGAGGAAGGAGCTTTAGTGAATCTTCTTTTCCAGTATTGCCTCCTTTTGTGTGTTTTTCGTTACTTTAAGTGCATTCATTAGTGCGTTCGAATTATCGACGTTACACTGCATTTTATTCAAGCAACTTCTTACTCTCTAAACAGTTGAAGTTGTTGATAAAATATAAAGTCCCGCAGGTTTTCGTAGAATAATTTAACTTATTTATGGCTTTTAAGGAACCCGCAAGGTTCCTTGCCGCCCTCACATAAGCCCACCATCGGTCCCTGTTCTTGCAAGTTAATGCAGTCTCTACCATCATATTCCATCTCCTTCAAATTCATTTTAATATTATTCTCTCATCTACGTCTCGGCCTCCCCAAAAGTAATTTTCCCTCCGGCTTTCCAACTAACACTCAATATGCATTTTTGGATTCACCCATACGTGCTACATGCCCTATACAAACGTCAGGATTTAATGTTTCTAATTGTCTCAGGTGAAGAATACAATGCGTTTCACAACCATACAGAACAACCGGCAATATAATTGTTTCATAAATGCTAAATTTCAGATCTTTTGACAGCAGACTAGATGGAAAAAACTTCTCAACCAAATAATAACACGCATTTCCCATATTTATTTTACGTTTAATTTCCTCCAGAGTGTCATTTATATTTGTTACTGTTGCTCCAAGATATTTGATTTTTTTCACCTCTTCGAAAGATAAATCTCCAATTCTTATATTTCCATTTCGTACAATATTCTGGTCACGATATATAATCATATACTTCGTCTTTTCGGAATTTACTTCCAAACCTATCGCTTTACTTGCTTCAAGTAAAAGTTCTGTGATTTTCCTAATCGTTTGTGGATTTTCTCCTAACATATTCACGTCATCCGCATAGACAAGAAGCTGATGTAACCTGTTCAATTCCACACTCTCTTTGTTATCCTGAACTTTCCTAATGGCATGTTCTAGAGCGAAGTTAAAAAGTAAAGGTGATAGTGCATCTCCTTGCTTTGGTCCGCAGTGAATTGGAAAAGGATCAGATAGAAACTGGCCTATACGGACTCGCTGTGCGTTTCACCGAGACACATTTTAATTAATCGAACTAGTTTCTTGGGAGTACCAAATTCAACAAGAATATTATGTAAAAGTTCTCTCTTAACCGAGTAATACGCTTTTTTGAAATCTATGAATGACTGGTGTTCTGTACCCTTATACTCCCATTTTTTGTCCAATATCTGTCGGATATAAAACATCGGATCAGTAGTCGACCTATTACGTTTAAAACCGCACTGATGATCCCCAATAATTTCATCTACATATGAAGTTAATATTATTAAAAGAATATTGGATAAAATTTTGTACGATGTCAACAAAAGTGATATTTCTCGAAAGTTACTAGTTAGGTTTGATTCCTTCCTTAAAATAGGTACGATTGTGGACTCCTTCCATTTGTACAATTTCCTTTTTCCAAATAGCAAGTAGGCCTACAAGTTTATAAATTTCGCTAGATAATGCGATTCCACCCCTCTTGTATCAATTCTGCTGGAATTTGATCGATATCTGGATCTCAGCAGTTTGCATTTGAATTTCGTCCCGATCATTTCTATTTGGCCTATGTACATTTAGTAGTTGTCCAGAATAGTTTTTTCATTTGTTTAGGATTGAATGAGAGCCTGCAAGCATGATAATATTATAACGCTGGAAGTAATTTAAGTAATATGACGGAACAATTTCTACAGTCTCATAAATAAACGGATATAAACACCAAATTGTTTAAAATTAATTTAAAATGTGTTTACTGAAGTATACACTGTGTAAACAATGTGTACGAAATTTAAATTATTGTTGTTGTTATTATTATTATTATTATTATTATTATTATTATTATTATTATTATTATTATTATTATTATTATTATTATTATTATTATGCTTTATCAACTTCTATGGATATCTAGCTTCTGAGGGAGATGAAGGTGATAATGCCAGCGAAATGAGTCTAGAGTCCAGCGCCGAAAGTTACCCAGCGTTTACTCTTAATGGGTTGAAAAATTCTCAACCAAGTAACTTGTCCCAACTGGGATTTGAACCCGGGCCCGCTCATTTCACAGGCAGGCATGCTGTTATTGCACATTGGTGGACTATTATTATTATTATTATTATTATTATTATTATTATTATTATTATTATTTGATATGTTTGCCCTGATTATCCAAACACTATTATACTTATTCTAATAGAAATTGCAATTCAAAACCATGAGGTCTTTGTGTCCACTCTGCACATAAAATTATCTAGCAGGAAAATGATAACAACATGACATGAGAAAACTGTTTAAAATGTGGTAAGGAAATGCAAGTATGCTCAGGGAAAATCTACCGGAATGCTGTTACTGTCTACAAAAAATTGACGTGAACTCGCTGGTATTTGAGCCTGGGTTTCTGAAAAGCAACGAACTATTCCTTAAATTAGCAATGTGGTTGTTGTTTATATATGTTGCCTTAAAATATCTGTGAAGTACTTTTACAAATCCTTCAAGCAGTAGTTTGAAAAAGCAAAGAATAGAAGCGGACTGTAACAAAGAAATAATATTCATATAATAAGATATCTGCAACAGAGTCCTTATCAATAGAAATCACAGTAGAGGGGTGAAATAATTTTACTAACTTTAGACATGAACGTAAGCAGTATGAACTATACAGAATAAAAAGGACACAATTTTATGAGTGAAAACTGCATTTATTCCGCGGTGTAATTCTCTGCTACATTTATGCACTTATCCCAGCGTTTCACTAGTGCCTTGATACCATCAACATACTTCATTAAGATTTGTCGGTACTCCCTTCGGAGTCACTTCTTACGGGTACTACAAGGTCACTGCATGTCACCATTATTCTTCAAAATATATTTGGATATTTACTTACGAAAATGGTAAAAAAGTGCAACACTTCAATTACTTTTCTCAGACTATCAAATAATAGTCATCCAAGACATTGAAGATGTTTTATAATAATGAGAAAAATATTTGAACAATAGAAAATTTGAGGGCTGAATGTTAATTAAAAAAACAGTTATTATTGAACGTCCAGTGTTGTTAAAAACTGGAGATTTGGAAACAAGGAAATTAACAAAGTAATTTCAAGTATTCGCGATCAATAGATAATTATTAGAGGGCGACGGAATGAGTACACCTACATCTGAAATAGAAAAAAGAATAAGAGAAGGAAGGAAACTAACTGCATTGTTAAGTTCGATATTGTGGAGTTGAAACGTTTTGAACAAAACAAAAAAGTTTGTCAATGGTACAAAATACATTACTAGAAAAAATTAAACTCTTAGTAACCGAGATAGACATTTTCAGGAGGCCCCCCCGAAATCTATGAGGGATAAATTTTATGAATACAAAAATTAAGAATATTATAGATGTTGAAAAGCATATTTTAGAGTTGATAGAAGAAAGAAGAGTTAAAAGGATAAGAGTGATAGAATACCAAATATGATAAGGAAGTGGGAAGCAGAGGGCAACAGAAGACGGGGAAGACGTAAGGAAAGGAACTATGAATGGATTAGATAAGAAGTAGTATGGACTATAGAAGGTTGACCAAAGAAGACACGGAGGATAGAAATTTGTGAGGAAACAGAATAGCTATTGGATTGTTGGAAAACTATTGTACTGTAGAAAATTACTAAATTAGTATTATTATTCGCCACTTTAAATTTCAAAAAAGATAGTAAGTAGGTATCTCTCCTTTTTCTGCTTTTGTTTTGTTTCATTTCAAACGTTACAATGGAAGTTTTGTTCCTAATAAATGTCAGCTGTTCTTAAAATGTGACCTAACGGTCCAAAAGTAGAAATTGGACGAATAAAAAAGAAGAAGAAATGGGATAAAATGATATTCGTAATTACGATTGCATTATTGTTTTTATTTTTTTACTCTCTTGTCGACTGCAATACGTCTAAGGGATAACTGAGCAATGTTAGAGACAAAGATTTCAAGCTCTGTGGTTCTACGTTGAAAACTCACTGTTGATGTTTGTTATTTAACAATGGAAATTCTCATAGTTGGAGAGTAATAGTTCTGACACCAGGTCGCTAACGTATAAGGTTATGTTACTCGAAAGTGAAGAAACAGTATTTTTTTTATGAAGTGACTTATGAAAAAGCGCTAGTATAATGTATAGAGAATGTGTAAATTTCCTTTCCCCTACATAAGATTTCAAGAGATTATTTAACTCATAATGGATCAATAGCGGATTGGAAATGAGAAGGAAATGTGAATTATGAGAGTCAATAAGTAAGTTATAAAACTAGATAGCGTTCCACATTTTTTAATGAGGCTCTTGAATATATTACTGTTAGATGACAGTGTTACCGTTGTGTGCAAAAGAAAAACAGCAGTTGCACAATGGCGACACTTCTGTACGAGTGTACCATAGACGACTTGCTACGAGCATTGATGTACGCTCTGTATCGGGGTGGTAATGATGTACCCAAGATTCTTCAACTGTTATTCAGAATAAGCTACAATATCGTCTTCTCAATTCTCTCTGCTCGGATCAAGTCGCCAAACTGTTGCACATTTCCCTCACTGACGATACCACTGTCTTACCAACTCGGTGTTAGATACTTGTCAAAGAACTCTACACCCAATAAAACTGTAGACTTTTGACATGACAGGTAATGCTAACCATAAATGGGGAGCATTTCTTTATGAATATCCTTTTCTGACAGACATTTTGCCCAGAAAAATTGCAAAACATGGCACTGCTCGTGAAAGATACATTCTTGCAGAGGTGCCGTCATCTTGCAGTTGCTGCTTCTTTATTTCACTTTTGCGCACATTATGTTGAAACTGAATAGTAACGCTATCTAGTAGTTAGTTTCAGACACTTCATTCAAAAATCAATGCCGCTACTTCAGTGTGTAACTTACTAACTTGGGTGTTTATTAGAACTAAATCCTCGAAAAACTGCTCTGAAAACTGCGTATTTAACAGAATCTGCTAGGATTTAGACTACTGACTGAGATATTACTTGGTCTGAAGTAGAGAAGAGAGTAATAAAATAAGGACGGGTGATTGAGAGAGGAAATAAAAAGAAAGACGAGCAAAATTGAGTAAGAAAGAATGTGAAATAAGGGAAGGAAAAGAAAAGGATAGAAAATGGTCAAAGAAACGATGGTAGACAGAAAGAACGAAAATAAGAGAAAATAGTGGAGTAAATTAGTAAATAAATACATAAGGAACTAGTAAGTAAATGCATAAAATTGTAAGCAAGAAAGAAGGATAATTGAAACGACTGAAGAGAGAAAAAAAACACATCATAAAATAGAAATGATAGCTGAAGGATAAAATAAACGCTAGAGAAAAGTTACAAGTTAAGAAAAAATGGAGGAACAAAGGAATATAATAATAACAAAATTGAGTAAGAAAAAAAAAAGAAAGAAACAGTGAAGAAAGAGAAAGTGAAAAATAAATAAATAGTGCACAAAAGAAAGGAAATGAGAGACAAGGAAAGATTGAATGTAGGAAAAGCAATTATGAAATAAGTAAACAACATAAGCAAGCGTGAAGGAAAATATAAAAATATGTAAAAAAGAAAGAAAAGAATGGAAATAAATAAGGGAACATAGGAAAAGAAAAGACAAAAAAATAAAAGGTAGAATTAAAGGAAGATGACAAAAAAATAAAAATAGAAAAGAAAGGTCGAATGAAATAATAAATGGTTAATTTCTTTTTTGTGAACATTAACTATTATATACCTACAGAGAGAGCAGCTTTAATGACGAGTTATTGATACTCGAACAGATCTTTCTTGACAGACGCATTATTATTATTATTATTATTATTATTTTTTTTTATTTGGAAAATTTATAAAAAGTAAGTTGAACACTAATATTAAAGACTGAATCTTAAGGGAGACAATTTAGGACTTTCCTTTCTTTACTGTGGCGGAGTTAGACACATCTACTTCTCGAAGCAAACCACCAAGCCTCTGACTTCTGTGTACATTTTTAATGTGATGCCTATCCGGCGAGACTGTCATTGTATTCCTTCATAGAAATCGATGTAGAAATTCAGAATCCGCACAGGGTGGGAGAAAACTAACGAATTATGTCACATGGACATCATATAATACTATCCTCCCAAGCCAAAAGGACGTATCTTATTTCTGATATTCTATCATTATAAGTCTTTCCTGCTATTACTACTAATACTGTCGCTACTATAATATTCCTACTACTTATGCTATTTTCTGCAGTTTCTACGTATTTTCGGCTGTTGTTACTGCTTCTGTTTCTGCTATTCCTGATACTGGATTATTATTATTATTATTATTATTATTATTATTATTATTATTATTATTATTATTATTATTATTATTATTACAGTGGAACTCCACAAATAGACACAGCAATGGTCCGCGTGCGAGACAAGGTACCAACTCTCTCTTTCTACGGAGTATTGTGGACATTGGTAAACGTAAGGGCTGTACAATGTTTTTTATGGCATGCGGACCGAAATATAAATAATTAACATACATAATTTTAAATAATATATTATAGTATAGGCCTATGCAAAATATATAACAAAACAGCTTCGTGATTAAGTATAATATACGTGATACATTTGAAACATAAAACAAACTTCTGGAGGAAAAACTCTCTACAGGGCTTTCATATCAAAATATCCCAATCTTAATAACTAGTTATTTAAATTGAATTCAATTTAAACAAAAAACACGTAAATTTAGATATTAAGGGGGAAGTCTTAAACCAGGCTTAATTGCATTTTAGATTTCACCTCCCACCCCCCAGCCACCCTCACTTTGAAATTTTAAATGACACCCTCATATTTTTATACTTAAATATGAAAGAGCATTCAATCGTTTATACACCTCATTCATTTGTTTTCGCATCTTTTCTATCGTCGCTGGCAGCCTGGATTATTTTTATTGTTGGTTAGAGCTGAAGAGAATAAAGCTACAAAAACTTATTGAGTATTCCATGTAATAGTAATTGTGTTTGTGTATTAAATTATTTTAAAATGGTGTATACCCTTCGAGAGAGAACATAAATCATCGTTATTGATTAAATTTAGGAAATTACACAAAATAAGCTGTGTTTTCATCCTAAAATTAACCGATAATAACAACGCTTCTTATAATCACAACAGAATGCCTTGTATTTAGATGAATTTTGTTTTATCCCATGCACTGTTCTGATCGAAATGTCAAATTCTTGAGCGATGGCTCTGATTGATTCACTTTTTTAAACCGTTCCAATATTTTTGACTTCTGCTTCAACATAAGCACACATTTTTTGTTCCCTGCCATGCTACCAACGTGTACGAGTATCTGCACACTACTGCACTGGTTCAACTGGTTAGCCCTGTGTAGCGCGGGACAGGGTGCGTTGACTTACCTTGTATCGTGAAGTATACGAGAGTGAGCGTCTATTAGTGGAGTGTCTATTTGTGGAGTTGCACTTTACTCCGATTACTACTAATACTATCACTACTAATTGTGCTATTGCCGCCGTTCGTATCTCTATTCCTGCTGCTGTTACTGCTTCTATTTTTGCTATTCCTGATACTTATTACTATTACCGCTACTGTTCTTCCTGTTATTACTCATACTGCCGTTATTACTGTTACTAGCACTTCTCTTAGTACCTCAACTACTATTACTGTCTCTGCTGCTACTACTACTTCCGCTAAATCTAAAATTGCTACTACTATGAAAATCATGTGGGGACAGGAAGAATAAACAAAAGTTAACAGGGAAGAAAGAATGGGATTAGCGTAGTGGATATTGAGAATTTTGAGTTTAAAAATAGGATAGGAGACGTAGGAAAAAGTATATCTTCTTTATATAATCAAAAAGAAGACGCGTTATCCATTCTACTAATTTGCCCAGAAAATGAAAGATCAAGAAAAAAATTTATTCAGGAGGCATTACTAAAACTAAATGTAGAAATAGCGTATAGGAACTTATACATAACAGTAAATGGAAGAGAATTGAGATTACTCGGAAAATTTTTGTATATAGTAGAGAAAAAATGGGAAGAGAAATCTAAGTTATAAACATATGTATATAAGAAATATTAATTAAAGGGAAAGAGATTTTAATCAGTCTTTCACTTGTCTTTAAAGTTAGAAGAGTTTATTTCTGCGCTACGTTTAAGATAAGCTTGTTTGCGGAAACTAATCCTGAAGGATATGTGATTCTCCGATAAAGCTCATTTCCATTTCAATGACTATGTCAATAAATAGAATATGCCTTTTTGGGTTGGTGACATAATGGACACCCTCGTTAATCCCTTAAAATGCTCAGTGTGGTGAGCAGTATCAACATATGGTATTGTTTGACCAATATTTTTGTCAGATACAGTCGTTCTAGCCGTTTGCTTCATCAAGAGTTTCTCCCTTTTCTCCAAGCAGTGGGTTTTAATTTTAGAGAAAAAGTTTCATAGCACAACAGAGCTCGACTCCATACTGCGAATGGAATTCTGAAAATTCTCAGTGAGAATTTTGAGGACAGAGTACAGTTTATTTAGCCTAGTTTAGGGAAGGATTCGGTTATGGGTAGTCCTAATGACCATATACATACATGCATAATGTTCTGCCCAGGGGAGATTTTTCATTGCAAACACAGCATTCTCCAATCTTTCCTATTTTCTGCCTTCCTCTTAGTCTCCGCAAATGCTTTTAGTCATTTTATATCTGATTGAGATGCTGGCTGATATGTATATCTATTAGCAGGCAGTATATCTTACTTGATTATATGTGTCAGAAGAATAACAATTTGCTTTTATACATCTCAAATCTGATTAGTGTAATATGTAGCTAGTTAGCGATGCATGCAATGGAGGGGGAAAGGAACTGGCCACCCTACCCCATTATCTCCCGGCTTAGTTGCCTCATAAGTGATGCCTTATTGGTATCACTTGTGAGGTTCAGACCTTTCTTCGAACAGGTAACTAAACAACAACTAGTCGTTTCTCTTCACTTCGTCATAATGTTCATGTTTCTTCTCCATACAATGTCAAGCTTCTTTTGCCATTGCTATCCTCCTTTTGACTTCAACCTGTCCACTTGTTCCACTGATTCATTTAGTATTCGCACCCTAATACTCTTTATTTATATTCTGACAACCATGGCCTTCGTCTTGTTTGGATTCATCTTTATCCCATACTGCTCACAGCTGTTATTTAGCTCCACTACCGTATCTCTTAATATTGTCTCTTCCACTGCTAACAATTCCATATCATCAGCAAATCTTATCCACATTCTTCTTCCTCCTACTATCACTCTTCCGCTGTTCTAAAACAGTTATTCAAGAAATCCTCCAAGTAGATGTTGAACAGGGTAGGTGATAGGCCTAAAGAACATCCTTGTACTTCTTTCCCTATTTCACTTCCTTCATATCAGTACTTAACTCGATCTCAATCATTGTCATAATTTCTTATTAGTTTTCCTGAAGGATACTGTGTACAGAAATAAATAATGGTCAGCATCGCAAAATAAACTGCTCTTTAAACTGTGGACTGGACAAGGAAAACGGTATACCTATGTGCCAAAATGACAATGTGTGGGAAAACACAAAAAACTGTATACTTGCACTTACTATTTAATTTTTTCAACATAAAGTGTCTCAACATCCAATTAAATTCCCTGCAAAGATATTGAGCTGTGAAACAACCATTACAGACAATATTATGTAGTGTAACTAGCTCCCAAATTATCATCAAAATCTGACAACGATATAATGCCATATATAATTTCCTTGAAAACGGTACAAACAGTCGAGTGATTTGTGAATATTAAAAGGTAGAACACCAACAATTTGATTTGTAAGCATGAAAAACAGTTTGTTTTTCTTACTTGCACAGGTCCTTATAAAAACCAGGGTACTTAGTGTCCATGAAATCTAGCATTGCCAGAAGGTCTTTCTTCTTCTCTGCCTTTAAAGAGTTCTTAGGAGTCAGTATAGCAAATTTCTCCAGATTTGTAATAGACTGCAGTGTTCGTCCTCTTCTTAGAACCTGTCACGTCTTCCACTCTTCAGAATCACTCACGTTATTCCTGGTAAGGATAAGTGTTTGATGATCACAAGCAATCCATGATACTTGAGCAATGCGCAATGTTAACGTATTTAGAGTCCTATCAGCATCTGAAGCCACATCCAAGGAGCCTTCAGGTTTCATTGAAATCACTTTGAATGGTTTTTTAATTCTGGCCGACCTTACAATGTCCTGCATCTCATCAGGAACCATGGCTTTACAAACCCTCTCATCAGGAACCCTGGCTTTACAAACCCTTTCTCTTAGCAGTTGTGTATGGCTTCCCTTGCTGTCGTAGTTTCCTATTTTCTACACACTTCTTTGCCTTAGATACTTTTATAGTTAGTGGCCTGTTATTATCAATGATAAATGCTACAAAACCGCTACATTCATTGCAGATCAACACAGCGAGTGAACCTCCACATAACATACACTAGGTGGCACTTATGTCGTTCATCAGAACTATACTATGGGACTTATATCAAGTGTCATTAGTAGGTAGATAGATAGGTAGGTAGGTAGATAGATAGATAGATAGATAGATAGATAGATAGATAGATAGATAGATAGATAGATAGATAGATAGATAGATAGATAGATAGATAGATAGATAGATAGATAGATAGATAGATAGATAGATAGATAGATAGATAGATAGATAGATAGATAGATAGATAGATAGATAGATAGATAGATAGATAGATAGATAGATAGATAGATAGATAGATAGATAGATAGATAGATAGATAGATAGATAGATAGATAGATAGATAGATAGATAGATAGATAGATAGATAGATAGATAGATAGATAGATAGATAGATAGATAGATAGATAGATAGATAGATAGATAGATAGATAGATAGATAGATAGATAGATAGATAGATAGATAGATAGATAGATAGATAGATAGATAGATAGATGCTCGAAACAAGTCCTCCTTTGTAGGTTCCCCCCCCCCGCACCTATGATTACATCCAACTACATACTCCCTAAAAGAACACACATATTAAAAAGGAAATGACACAATAAAACACATTGTATAATATATCCTAACCTAAAAGACCTAAAAGTGTACAGTTGGGTGGATACTATTATCCCTTCCTCAGTTCGCGTCGCAAACTTTAACAGCTGCAGTTCTAATATTTCTCGCCTTAAAGAGGAACAATCCAGTCTTTTGTTCCCATTCTCTATTCCCTATAAGGTCAAGACATGCAAGCGAACTCCTACACTGACTTAGCATCGAGGGTGGTAAATATTTTCTCCGTACATGTTCCAATTCGACACACAGTAATAAAATATGTTTATAGGAATCCTTTTCTTTGCAAAGAGGACAAAGACGCTCCCCTTCTTCGTTGACAATTTTATTACCCTTCCATGCCCCCAATCTTAGCCACGCTAAACCTGCTCTGCTGTCTTTGTTACAAGAATTTATTATCAAGTGTCATCTAGAATGAACTCGTTTGACTATATGGAAGGATGTTTGGCACATATATCAATTACTATGACATTAGGGCTGCTACATATATAACATTCCATGACAAAAAGAAAATTTGACCTCGGAGGCACTTACACAGTTTTCCATGTCTGCTCCTCAGTTGTGAGGAACTTCATAAATCGATTGCAGACGATCTTGGATCCTAATTGAGTTCATATTGAAATATTTTTCTTATGATTACCATTTGCAGAAGGTGATAAAAAATGTAAGACTTATTATCTATATATTTAAAACAAAATTCAACGAAAACTTCAGGGCCTTTTATTAAGAACTCTGTAGTATATAGGTATTATTATTATTATTATTATTATTATTATTATTATTATTATTATTATTACAGTATAAATATAAGTATACTAGGAAAGGAATAGACATTTTGAAACTAAAAGGTGCTGTCAGTCGGAAAGAGACGCTCGGCGGTGCAATACACAGCAAGGTATACAGTTGTTGGTGTGCACGTAACGTTATGAGAGTGATTTGTTCATTCTGTAACTGTAATACAGGCCTATACACTTGCATAGCTCCTTTACAGCGAGACTCGTTTCTTGATTTACTTACACAGTATAAATGGATATTTTATGAGTGTAACGAACCATACAAATACATTCATTGTGGATGTTGATAATAATGAAGAAGAAGAAATGTAAAAAAAATCAGTGTTTTCGTATTTAGTAAACAACTTATGGACACCACATTTAAAAAAAGGTATGGCAGTTAGAATGAAAAGATTTTGTTGCAGGTTCAAATAGTAATACTCATAAATTGCGAAACATCAGGATAGATTAGAGTATTTAAATGTTTTGAAACGGCATTTGTATTTAAAACGACATATGTATCTGTCAAAGAATAATCGTAAAATAAAATAAAATAGCATAAAACACTTTAAGCAGGATTTTGATAAAACTTTCCGAAGGAAGTCTAACTAAAAAAATACAAAGTTGTAGGAAATCCAATGATTGCACACGGCTCAGAAATTGGTGTTAAAAAAAGAAAGTCTAGGGAAAGACTAGAGACACAAGAAATTAGACTTTTAAGACTGTTAACAGTCTATTGCAGATAAGAAATACAAAATAAGACAATAATACAAATTCAATAGTATGGCCTACTAGAAAGTTTTGTTCAAATTTGAAAGCCAATTCAGATATAATAAACGACACAAGACTGCCTGCTACCGAAATATTTTGTTGTAAACGAAAGACAAAAGATAAGTACGAAGATATGAAAGGCGGTGACTATACCTTTTCTGAGTCTCGAAACTAGTCTTTGTTTGGTACAAGAGGACAAAAATGGTCGTATAAGAATACTTAAACAATGTTCTAGGTTGAACACTCGAAAGGCCGATTTAATTGCAACATATATATATATATATATATATATATATATATATTAAAAAAAATAGAACATCACTTCATTTGGTAAAAAAATAGATCTACCTATTTTATTGAGCTGTGGCTGGTCCTTTCTATAAATGTTTCATTCTGTAATTCTGTATAGGCCTAATAAGAACTTGTCAACGCCGTGTGTAAGAATTTGAGTCTTCTAGTTGTTCGGTGTTTCATTTAACTACACATATTGAAAAAACTGCAGTGAAATTCGAATATGACACTTGATTTAACTACTTGTATCGAATGGACTTGGGCGAGCTTCATGTCACTTGTGACACTTTGCTTTATATGTGCTGGAATACGTCCTGTAATTTATTAGCCACTTTGCGTGAGGAGCAGAGTTTATCTCTTCTCGTAGTTTATTGATTCGTCCTTTGTTGTTACGTACCTGACGGTCGGCTTCAACATAATCACAAAATTTTTAATCACCTGCCACCATTTCAAGCTTCGCAGGATAGTATGCTTCGAGTAATCACTAGGTAATGTGAACAGTTCAGGACAAAATCGACCCAAGTGAAGTTTTGGAAAAAATGAAGGCCTAATTGAACAGAGATTTAGTCTGGTCACCAAAGAAGAAGAAATTCTCTAAGGTCATTATCCCCGTATATTTGTTTCAATCACTCTATTAACTTCTCTACGCACGAACTATATTTTATTAAATGTTATACAGATGTTAATAATCAACATCATCTCACAAGTTCTAATGAAGAGAGATTTGGATTGGACTTCTTCGACTGTTGTACAGAAAAGTTGACAATCAAGTGAATGTAATTATTTGAAAGGACTCCAGGAAGCAGGATTTCTTACATTATTTTATCTGAAACATCGAAACGCCATGTCACATCGTTTTCTAAACCTTACTTACTTACTGGCTTTTAAGGAACCCGGAGGTTCATTGCCGCCTTCACATAAGCCCGCCATTGGTCCCTATCCTGAGAAAGATTAATCCTGTCTCTACCATCATATCCCACTTCCCTCAAATTCATTGTAATATTATCTTCCCACCTACGTCTCGGCCTCCCCAAAGGTCTTTTTCCCTCCGGCCTCCAAGCTCGTTTTCTTCACCAGCAGTCAAAAAGTTAGAATCCAAATTCCTCCTTAATAAACCATTGCTGAATCATCTGCTTGCTTTTCGAATCATTATTATTCCTTCAGCGCTGCATAGGGAAAGTATCAAATTCGATAGAAATTAAAGTAACTCAACTTAAAATGGAATACCTTTTTAGTGTTAATTTATTCGGATTTTAGTAATGAACATTTTCAAATAATGTGCGAACAACTTGTCTATTATATCTAACCGTAGGAAAATTATTTTTTATGAAAGAATGAGTTCTGTAATTCCAGTGATCGTAATGGACCTTACGGGTTTAGTTCTTGAAGATGATAATAATGTTCCTAATTATAATGATTGTGTAAATTAGCATAATAACTGCACCTGTTACCAGTTGAACATCGTTTTGCTATAAATTGCATTTGATAATTTTTATTTTTATAAACTAACCTGTCCCTCTGATTGAGGTTCTGGCTGATATCAGATATGTTCTTGTTTGTTGTAGTTTCGTCAACTGTCCGAAGACAGGTCTCAACCTCACAAGTGATACCAACAAGCACAAGGCACCACTTATGAGGCAACTAGGCCAGAAGATAATGGGGTAGAGTGGCCAGTTCCATTCCCCCTCCATTGCATACATTCCTGACTTGTTATATATCACACTAGTTAGACTTCAGATGCATGCAAACAATTGTTCTTTCTCTGATACATACCGTCAAGTGAGATGTACTATCTGATACCAGATGTACACTTACAAGCAAGTGTTCTGAGGGGGGCAGATACAAAAGTTAATTTTTTTTCTTCCACCATGTTAATAATGTCAAAAGTAGTGCTTATACAAATTTTGGCCACTCGACCGCAATTATGAAGGCTGTAAAAAATAAGTTCGCCAGGGGCCGTTAACAGAAAAAAAACACAGTTTCATTGGAAAAATTTATTGAAAGAGACACAGCAATTGTTGAGCTATTTTTCAGCATTATTCCCCACCGAAATTGAGACATTTCTCATATCAGGGGATCGACAGAGCGAGGTGCAGACGCATTCAAACGCTGGTTACGATCTGAGGCGGCTGACTTCTACGACACAAAAATTGATCCCATGGTATGACAAATGGCTCAATTCCAGTGGGAGATATGTGGACAAATAGCGTAACAATTGCTGTATCTGTTTCAATAAATACTTCCATGCAATTGTATTTTTTTCTATAAACGGCCCCAGGGAAAATGACTTTCTGGGCGGCCTCGTAATTGCGGTCGAGTGGCCAAAATTTGTATAAGCATTTCTTTTGACATTATTAACATGGTGGAAGAAAAAAATTAACTTTTTTATCTGCCCCCATCAGAACGTTTGCTGTTAGCGGCAAAAAGAATGGGCCGGCCGACAATTTGTAAGTTCCAGAGACATAACATTGCGCATGCTCGTCTCGTCAAAGCCGTAGTTCACTAGGTAACACATAATAATTAAACCATTTAAATTTGCTGTATTTTAAGAGTCTAAAATATGTAATAAAATCGAATGGCGAGTTGATTCTAGATACATCAGGGCCCTTGAAGAGTGAAATAATAATACAATTGATAAATACAAAATCAACCGGAGCGAATATGAACAGGAAAACTACGTATTATGCCGAACAGATATTAACAGTCACAGTAGTGTTAGTCGTTACGGCATTAGTCTATTGAACAAGTTGATAGTAGTAGCTCAAGGTTCGAATCTCCCCCAATCTTCTTTTTTTAATTACAAATTTGATATCATATGTGTCTCGCAAAGCTATAATTATGTGGCGATATATATCTTAGAATATGCCCAAACTCTAATAAATAATAAACCTCCCTCTCTCTTTCAAGCAAAACTGCTATCTGTTAATACAACGTTCTGTCTCGTCATTACACTTGAAGATGGCACAGAAACAATAACTTATTGCCCTGGTTCGCATAGGTTATTCCGCGTATGGTACTCTCCGACAGGACTTCGATTGGAGAAATGTCATTTTCTCCGACGAGGTAATTGTCTCCAATAGCAACTATAGTACTGCCCTAGTTTATTGTATGAATGGCCAACGATACGATGAACGCTTCGTGAGACGAATTATTAACAAGTCGGGTTGCGTGAGGGTCGCGTGTTGGGGGTGGATGTCATAGGATGGGGCTTCAGGAACGCATCCACGGGCGGTTTACAGCAGAGGTCTACGAACACATTTTGGCAAATATAATGATCCCTTCCGCCCGAAAACGATATCCAGAAGGAACACTTATCTTCCAGCAGGATAATCATCCGATACACACCGCCAACCGGATTCAAAGATGGTGTACGAGGAGGCGTGATGTCGACCCAGTCGAGTGGCCTCCAAATTCACCAGTTATGAATCCGATTCAAAATTTGTGGGCAGCAGTTAAAAGGATCCTACGCTTTAATTGGGCAGAACAACGACCCGTTCGGACACCTGAGGAATTGTGGGACTGAGTTCTAGATACGTGGGAGGAGATGGCCAAGAATATAGACTTGTTTCATAATCTTGTGGACTCCATGCCGCGCAGAATGAGGGCAGTTGTTGACGCAGGTGGTTTGTGGACGACATACTAGTCCCCACCACAGGCCTTGCTTTGTTAATATATTAATTTTTTGTTGTTTTGTTAATTTAATTATTTATTTGTGTTTGATATGCTATGCGTCCGGTTTTTTAAGATGTGAAACAAGTATTTTTGTTTATACAGGCCATGTCTGACCTATTAATAGCCTACAAGTGATGGGCAATAATATTTTTTACAAGGCAAGCATAACGAAGTTTGTTAACAAATGCCATTTCGTATTTAAACTAATAAATTAAGTAAAAGTTAAAATAGAAAAATAATAATTTTACCGTACCGTTAGGCGAACTCACAACCTCTGGTACGGATGTCAGACTTCTTACCACTGAGCCACACACTGCACGTAAGGTTTACTACATTATAGACGGATGACTTTCAATGAAATAGTAATAGTAACAGTAATAGTAATAATAATAATAATAATAATAATAATAATAATAATAATAATCATTATCATCATTATCATCATCATATCAAGCTTCGGACTCTGAAGCCCGTTGCAACTTCACTTGTTCAAGTCATCCCTTCTTCGATCGTTCCAAATTTCCTTTTAGCCTACAACCCTAAGTAACCATTCGTTTCAAATGGATGCTTTACATTCATGCTATGTGAAGATATGACTAAGCGTCGTTCTCTGTCACGGAAATGAAAGAAATCATTATGAGCTCTATACAGGATGGATGGTAACCTCTACACCAAAGTGAAGCATCTGGCAACATCACGGCTGCTGCAATAACTCTAAGCAAGTGCGGCCAGCGCTTCTTACCTTCCCCTTACCCACTGCTGTACTTAGTCGGTAACATACGACGTGCGCTACGTAGATTTATTTCAATGATTTTCGCTATTATTCAATTTAAATTCATGGCTAAACGGTTTAATTTGCAAAACAATATTCAAGACATTAACTGTTCAGATTATTTTTACCTATCTACCTGTATAGCAATCAGCCATTTCTCTCGGATCATTACCGCAATAGAGCTCTGCAAACATTGGGCGAACACTATTTTTTTTCCTGCTTAATGTGCTTCATCGAAAGAAAAGTGTAATAAAAGTTGTGTTATACTTAACGTGTAGAATCATCTGTTACGTTTTTTTATCATCCACTCTGTATACAGAAATAGCAACTACCTCGGGACTCGAATCTGGTAGCTGTCATCAACCAGGTACTCCACCTGTCTGGTACAAAATAGCTATGTCGAAATGCTTAAATTTCAGCAATTTCCCTCTAGGAAACAGTATTATTGCAATTAAGGAATTTATTTTATTTTATTATCTAGTCTCATTTGAATGACTTGGAAATATTTTAGGTGTCAAATTACAGAATGGACGGTATTGTGATATTACAAATATCGATTCCAAGACTTTTCTCGAGAATTCTCATTTTCAGAATACCTCTTATCGAAGGGAGCGCTGCAAGCCGAAAGGTCGCTGGTAACGAAATTAATTGGTATGCTGTATAAACACATGAGAATATTCCGCAGATATTATTATTGCTATTTATCCATCTGTATGTGAGTAATGCCAACTTTACTTGTATTAACTTTTTACAGTTACCAATGTAAGCATTATACACGGGTCTGTTTGCGTCCATGTCAAAGGATAACTGAATAACATTATTTTTTTTTTTAATTTATTGCAATCTTCCATGGAGTGTAATAAACTCTTCCAAGTAGAAATTGTATAAAGTATATATTTTTAAGTTATTAGCTTATTAGGAATTATACCAGGTGAAAACATTTATATACAATACGTATCATACATTGCAAAGTGTATTACCTATTAATGTAATCATTTATAATTAATAAGTAGACATCGGATTTTTAGGCACTAAAAATTGCAGTTTTAGGCGCCTAAAATAAGCTCAAAATTTGTAAAATTAGGCTCTATTTTAATGAAAATAGGCATTTTAGGCACATCAAGGTATCATACTTATTTCTTTCACTGAAATTTTTAGTTATACACTAAAATACGCACAAAAAAGTATGTTTAAACATTAAAAAAGAATACTATATTATATTTATAAACAGAGCTGCACAAATTTAATATATTGAAACTAATGAAATAATGATTATTGATATCAAGATTACTCATTTTAAGTTATTGAAATTCAGTTCCATGCTCAGACTTTATTATAATTATCTGCACAGTACACCACCAGAATTTTTTCTAAATTCTCCACAGTTAACCTTTGCCTTTTGTCACTGAGAATCATTTTGAAAGCAGAAAAACTTCTTTCAACCGAAACTGTTGTGAGAGGCGCAAATTTTAAATTAGGTACAATAGAAACATCAATACTTACTGGAACATTTACACTTTCCCCCGATATCACTCTTGATACTTTTTCCAACAATGAAAATCCTACATTCTTATTTAATACGTTGTCCCACTTATTTTTAACTTTTTTCCCAGTTTCGCCCAAAGCAGAATGTATGTTCACTTGAGCTTCCTTTACTATTGCTATTTGGCTACAAAGAGATTGTTTTTCACGTTCTAATTGTTCAATGCTTGCAGGTATGAAAGAAAAGTTTGATGTTATGTAGGCAATATCGTTTTTCACTCGTGAGTCATTCAGACAATCTTTCACTGCTTTCACACACGCTGCACTATCAGTTTCAGGTAATTTATCAATAACTGTGACCACTTCTTTAAAATACTTAGAATAATACACCACTGACTGAATCCAGGTTCCCCATCGTGTAACAACCGGCTGAGGTGGGAGTGGGATATCTGGAAAGTTCTCTCTGAATATTGAAATCCTGAATGGGGCTTTACAAAAACATTTTTTTGTGTTAGAAATAAACGAATTGACAAGAGGAAATTCATTCCGGATTGTTTCAGAAACCCTGTGAAGGCCATGTGCTAGACAGGTTACATGCGTGAGGTTAGGATAAAATGTTTTAAGAAGTGGAGCTGGAGCAACCATGTATGAGGCAGCATCAGTACAAAACAACAGAACTTTAGAATCGTCTATATTACCTGAGTATAAAGACTGTAGGCCTTTATTTACAAAATAAGCAATGGCTTGGCTATTCACTTTCGAAAGTTCCTTAACACATACGAGGTGTGGAATCGAAGGTCCATCAGGACTAAGTTTTCCTACTACCATATTTGCTATATACCTATTCATAGGATCTGAGGTTTCATCCACAGAGACCCATATGTAAAAATCACCTATATCCTCCCGAATGGAAGCTAAAGTTTCATTATATATTCTGTCTAAGTAATTTTTTCTTAGGGTCGACTCAGATGGGATTTTTGTTTGCAGTATTTTTGTAAAAACTGTCTTAAAACCGGATTTTCAATTGCATTCCAGGGAATGTTAGCAGCAACAAACGCTCTGGTTAAATCAGCATAGAAATTGCTGCTGAGATTGGATGAAGTAGGCTGTGTTAGTAAAGTTTGTTGCAGTTGATTTTTCTGCTGAGCTTTAGCCTTATGAGCCGCTCCTTGCACATGCTGCTTTAGGTGGCACTTCTTTTCTTGCGAAATATAAAAATGTGAAGTAAACTGAATTAAAATAAAATCCTAATTGTTGTATTGCCGTATTTCTATCACAAAGTTAGTGGGTTTGAACAATCAAAATTTTAATGACCTGCAAATACTTTAACTATCGGAATTTAAAAGGTTAAAGTGTAGTGGTCTTAAAAAGAATTATACCTCAGGATAGCTCAGTCAGTGTATAAATATTATAGGCCTACTCATTAAAAATTAATAGAATTTATATATTTCAACTATTGTTACATACCTCTTTGCTACAAATCTTGCAGAATATTATTTTTCCATCATAAGTGAATTCTGAATATTCTGTTAGCCATTGCCGGATCAATGTAGATTTTGCACTTATATTTTTCGGCATTATCGCGTTAAACTTCACAGGAAAACGTCCTACCGCTCAAAACTTCTCAACACAAATAAGGTGAGGGAAAGAGCAACTGTTAACGAGCATTCAAATGAACCGTTGTTATTGAGATTCAATTGGACAAAAATACAAAGTTCCACTTATTGTTGCATTTCCTGGTAGTGTTAACACTAGGAGGGCCATTCTTTTAAATATTTTGTAACGGTTTACCCTACTAATTCACAGTTTTACGACTTTTCATAAATATTTCAAAAACAATCTTTCTCCAAAAATTGTGATTTTACGACACTCTGAAGGGCAGTACAGCTAATCGGTTTCAGACCGAAAACAGTCATTTTAATAGTATAGTATATCTCTGAATCGGTAGCAGCACATGTTGTGATTGTTGCCTGCTTCAAAACTAAGGTTGGTTCTGTGTCGGCATTTATGCCTCCAAACATGTTAAATTCGGTGAAATCTATTGCGAGTGTCGTGAGATTCAAAACATTTTGTTTCCTTTATCAATGGTTTCATGGCCGGTGTGAAGCAAACTTTCCACTTTTTAAATGCCTTAAATTTCGCAGTGAATGCATGTATAAATTATAAAAAGTAAGAGTAAAATGCGAAACTTTACAGTGAGTTAGGCATTTTTAGACGAATATTAACAAATTAGGCTCTAATAACCGTTTTAGGGCATTTTAGGGCACTATAAAACTCTTTGAATACCTTTCAATTTCCATGAAACACAAATATTAATAATTATTTTTACTTTTCTCCTAAAGAAACAAAATAGGCATTTGCCCTAGAATCCGATGTCTGTTAATAAGTTATATTATGACTGAAAATAAACTTCATATAATTTCATATCACGAACTTATCGGACACAACAAACATAAATAAATTGTAAATTTTAAATTTTTTAAGCAGATTATGCATATATTCTGACTTCTCTTTTGTATATAAATGGACTCGTTCACATTGTTCAGTTTATCAGATATGACGTAGAATTTCCATGACAACCGAAGTCGAATTTCCGTTCCACAGAATCATTTCATTTTTTTCTGTTAGTAAAGGTCGAATATAGACGTTACAAGTCAAAAATATCTCGTGAAGGGTTCTCTTGATTTGTTCAATTATATGATATGATACATGTTATGCTGTGGTGTGGTGTGATTTGTGTGGTTTGTGATATGTGATATTTATTCCACCACATTAAATCCAGACGTTTGAGATGGGCAGGGCATGTAGCACGTATGGGCGAATCCAGAAATGCATATAGAATGTTAGTTGGGAGGCCGGAGGGAAAAAGACCTTTGGGTAGACCGAGACGTAGATGGGAAGATAATATTAAAATGGATTTGAGGGAAGTGGGATATGATGGTAGAGACTGGATAATTTTGGTCAGGATAGTTACCAATGGCGGGCTTATGTGATGGCGGCTATGAAGCTCTGGGTTCTTTAAAAATAAGTAAGTAAGTAAGTAATTAAGTAAGTAATGTTCTGCTTTACTTTGTGGGGTTGAAAAGAAAGTTATGACGTATTGCTCATGATGATGATGGTGTTGCTTATGATGCATTTCTTTACGGTGGCAAAGATGACTATTAGTTTAGTGAATTACATCTGGATGGACAGCTCTCACTTCATCATTAGCAGTCGCAGCAGCAATGTCTCGCTAGCGGCCCAAGGAAGGCCTTCTTGTCGTGATCTGACACAGACTAGACAGACAAACACACTGCGGAACTCAAGTGACATGGAATGAACACACACCGAGCCCCCACAAAAGACAATACATCTACCTTCATTACAATTTGAGATAGTTTCGAAAACGGGGATCTTCATTATTTATTTCTCTTCATCATCGTACCCTGTTCTGTGGGGAAAATTGATTTTCCTTCTGACGGAAGTCTGAGAGGACGGAAGTCATCTTCTTCAGTCTCAGAAAGAGGAAACTGTTCCATGGGATAAACAAATGTATTCGTACATGATTCCGGAAATAACTTTTGAACTAAATGCTTATAATTTCTTGAAGTGTACGGTATACTTTGTAGTTCCAAACAATGGAATCAACTAGTAAATAAATACAGAATGTAGTAAAACATTTCCCACTTTAAACATTAAATTTTAGCATTGGATATTATAACTACATTTTATTACTATACATTGTTAAGAAGAAGACTTGAAGTTTTTCTTACAATAGTCACTATTCTGTAAATTGCGACCAACAGTGACAAAGTACTCTTCTGCACGAACTCTCGTATTCTCCATAACCTTCTGCAGAGTTTCTTGTGTTATTGCCTCAATTTAGGTTTGAATGTTGTTCTTCGAGTACTGGGTGTTTTCTGGTCTGTTTCAATAAATTTTGGTATTAATAAAGCTACACAGAAAAAAATCATAGCCTGATAAATCGGGAACAGGGAAGCAATAGGCTATTGTGCGGAAACACTATTTTTATAGTCGTTATGGACGTTTTTGCTTGTGAGCTGTTGTGCCGTTCTGTTAAAACACTACCGAGTCCATATTGATAGCCTGTCGGCGCAGTTTTATTCATGTGAATTGTCGTAACCTAGCTTCGTATCAATCTCCTGTAACTGTGACAATCCAACAGGTGTCATTAAGAAAATAGATACGAACAATACCCCAAGAACACACTCCATACCAAACAGTTACTTTTTGGCTATGAAGTGGTCTTTCGTGAAAGTAACTAGGTTATTCAGACGCCAAGCACCTGAAATTCCGTTTGTTGATGTAGCCATTTAAATAGAAGTGTGCCTTGTCCGTCATCAGCAGATGGTCGAGAAAATTTGGATGTTGGTTTATCATCTTCAGAAACTGAATACAGGGAAATGTTTCAATAGCAAACACATGATATTCATCCAACCATCGCTCCATGCTGACTGCAATTCTTTGAACTGCACTACCCAATGGGAAAAAAACATTAGCGCTCTAGGACACAGTAATCGAGAATGGCGCGAGATTTAAAATGGGTTATTGTTCTTACCGCACTTTCTATAAAAATAAATAGGCCACTCTCTTTTGTTCCTCTTCTCCTTTAGCTTACTTGATAACGTTATCTTCTTTTCTTTGGACAGGAATTTATTTTTCTCTTCTTATTTTTCTAGATCATCCACACTGCCTGACATACAGATATTTTGAAGGATCGGTGGAGTAGAGAAAAATTCTCTCCTGTACCGGCATTTGAACCCGGGTTTTCAGCTCTACGTCCTTACGCTCTATCCACTAAGCCACACCGGATTCCAATTTCGATGTCGGATTGAATCCTCTCAGTTTAAGCTCCACCTCATAGTTTCCCTGAGGATTCAATCCGGCATTGGAATTGGAATCCAGTGTGGCTTAGTGGATAGAGCTTCAGCACGAAGAGCTGAAAACCGGGGTTCGAATCCCGGTGCCGAAGAGAATTTTTCTCCGCTCCACCGATCCTTCATCATATGATAACGCAGAATTCCTGCACGGAAATATATGTACTTAGGTACATCGCATTAATATACAGAAATTTTGTTATTATTGAATCTGTGTTAATTATCCCGTTAAGTCCCCATTCTTTATTTTATCTGACCTTGTTCAAGTGCTGTTCCCGACTTTCACTGTCATTTATCAACGTGGAAATTGACATTAATTTATGTGGTATTATTTTTGTGAATTTTATAGTTCTGCTTGTATTATCTTACATATTGCTTTACACGTTTTCACCTTGCTCTGAATACTTCCATCATAATTAAAACTCATATCGCAGTGTGCATTATTTTATGATTTGAAATTCTTCAATTCTGACATCTCACAGAGAAAACTTTCAAATACAGGGATAATATTGATTTGTGAGCATACCTAAGCATCAATAGTCTAAACAACATGTAAGTTATATGTAGTGTGTTACACTTAACGGTAAATAAAAGTATGTGAACAAAATATTTAGTGTGATTTGTATTGTAATGGTTAGACTTTTCTCCCTATACAAGTCCCTACTTCCATTATGTTTCCATGACTTTCTGTCTAGAGTTCATGTCTTGCCTTCATCTGCTTAGACCAGCGTAGAGAGAATCCAAAGCATACGAACAACGAGAAAGACTGCTGTTTTAGAGGATACCTGTACATTCAGACAACGACTTGTTTCCTTGCTGCAATAAGCATTTTATATAATTTTACGACCTTCCGTAAGAGCGTGCTCTTATGTTTACTTACTGCTCTGTGTTGTTGTTCGAGTGGTAATGGTGGCTGCCCCTTGTCACGCGAGCCTTTATGAATACTTCACCCCATACTCGACTTGTTGTGTTAGATTTTAATCCCCAAGCAACAGATTGGATCAGGAAGTGTCATTTTTATAAAAACAATCCATCCGCTGCCGTATGTTCCAGTCTTATCCGACAATCAGGTCTGCTCTTTCACTTTTGACCCATATGCCTACTTGCATGCAACAAATTTTCTGCCCACATGAGCCCTCACACCCTTAAACTGTTCTGAGCCTTGTAAAATGGAGTTCGTAATGTAGTGTGCTTGCTACGTAGATGTTTTCTTTTTACGCCAACTTCCACTATTATTACAATTCTCAATTATAGACCACCCAATCTCTGCACTGTTAAGTGGCAAACAAATTTTCCGATGATTGAGCGATTACCATTCCTCTCAATAGATTAGAAGTTTGAGGATTCGAACTCGCACATTATCTACAGTATTAATACATGGATATGCAAACCCTCAGAATGTTCTATAAAATGTGGAATCCACTTCTGGGATCAGATAATTTCAGAACCTAAAATTAATTTAAAGAAAGTTCACATGAACTTAAGCCCGATATAATTTTGACACGATACAGTATTCTTATCTTTAAAGGAAAAGCTGAAAATGACCTTCTTGCAGCTCAATACAAGCCTTGTAATGCCTCGTAATACATCTCACTATTTCATAATTTCCTGGTGTCTGCCGAATACATTGGCAACCTTGTTCAGTACATCAGATAATTATTTAGCATTCGAATTGGTGTTGACTAACAGCATATTTAAGATTTTCTTTAAAATAAAAATCAAGTGGATTTAATTTTAGAGAACTTGCAGGCCGGAAAATGTGTCCTAACAACCAACCTATCTACAGTGCGAACATTTCATCTTTCCACACTAGCGGAAGAAGAGTGAAAGCAACAGTGCAGAGCGCAGCGCCAACACCCTGTCCTGTGAACTGTCGGTTATGATCTACAACACGCGACATAAAAAAGTAGAAAGGACAGTTTTTACAATTTTAAATTGTGAAAATGCTAAAAAAAAGTGCTTACCTTTCCAAAAACAATGTTGAAAATATTCCCCATTTGCAGCAAGCAAACAAATTTTTATTCACACATTGCAGCTCTATTTTCGAAAAGTTCGCCATTTCTTCTCGTTTTTATTAATTTTGTAGCATTACGTGCTGATGTACGGCTGCTCCCTGGTTTGCTAACTTCGTGAAATTTTTTTTTTCCGCAATTGTTCTCGTCGAGCACTGAAATCATTCAAATTTTCCTCTCTTAAAATATGACGTCTTCTTATTTGCTTTTCTAATACGAATCCCGTAGTTTTGATTTTATTTACTATTTTATGAACTGTCGTCCGTTCTTGTGGATCAATCCTACAAAAAACGCCTTGAAATTCTCTACGACACTGAACAGGTAGGTACCGGCAATTCCTTTTACTCAAAAAGTTTCGGCAAATGAAAGTTCTTTGCCCTGTATTAAATCTCTGAACAGTGATTCAAGCAACATACACAAACAAAGAAAAGTCAAAACTGCACATCATAACAGATGTAGGCCTATACTTTGAAACTCAAGTCTATACTGCACACAATAACAGACATTTCTTTTATAGGCGAATATGCGTGTCCTTTAATGACAGAGCGCGCAGCTACTTACTGCCGGCTCTGGTTCCATACTCGAGTGTGGAAAGATAAAATGTATGCACTATATTTATATATTATTATTCAAAAAATTTGTAGCAACTGAATTAAAGTGAGACGTAGCACAATTTCGTGTACCGAAATCAGATTGCACGATTGTTTCAACTGGTATTTCATCCAGCAATATTAGCATTCTGTTGTCAGAACTACATACTGGATTATAATCAATTATTATTATTTTTTCTCCCCATGAATTGTTGTTGGTGTCTTAATTCAACAGTAGCGTGGGGATTTATTTTCTTACTTTAGTGATGAGTAGGAAACGGATTTATAGGTTTTTACCTATATTTTCCTTACTTTTAAATTCATGATTTCTTAGATAATTTTCCGAATCACAGTCATAAGAGTCATAATGTAAATTCTTTTGAACCTAAAAAAACCTAAATTGGACCTTGAGAACTAAAAAAATCTAAATCATAATTAAGTGTATTCTTCTATAATTACTGCGTTTTGTATAAATATGTTTAGAAATTTGAATTCATCTTATAATTTTTATCCTCTTTTACATTGGAGAAAGTGACCCATCTGCGGTCTTTACCCCTTCAGTCTTTTGTTGTTTTGAATAAAATGGTTAACAGGGAATTCCGTCTTTCTTTGTATAGCGGGCCGTCCTTCGGAGGCTTCACCCTCTCAAGGGCAATAATTGGGACTGTATATATTTTGGAATTTCCACTGATCGCAGATATGACATGCCAATAGAAGAGTAAGAAGTGACTGTACTTTCCCTGGAGGTGAATGACTTTCGAAAAAGTCGCATTGTTGAAATTCTTGAAGTTTCCGGGCATGTTCCCTGATAGAAGAATGTGATCTTGTATGTGCGGGTACGAGTTGTGAACTTTTCTGAGGTCTCTGTGCAATCAGTCTTATTCTGGTGCTTCTTGTGTTAATATTGCATTTTTATTTTTGTGTTTCGTTAAGCTATGCGAAAACAAGTGAAATCACATATATTACGACAATGGAAATGATTCCATCTTTACGTTATTTAAAATTGACTGTGAGAATACATTTTTAACAATCGGGCAATTTTACAACACCTTTTACAGTCGAGACAAAAAAAAAACTATTTCGCCTATTCCAATAACCTAAAATGGACTTCTTAAAAACCTAAAAGTCCGGTCCCTAATGATGAGTGTCTGACAATTGAGCACGCCATTATCAGGAATGCGACTTCATACAATTGTATAAACAATACAGTGGATATGCAATGCTTATCACGAGCACATATCGAATGAAGTTCATTATTATGATTGATTTGAAGGTAAACACAAACCTAAGTTGAAGAATCCATCCCGGGTCCAGCCCTTCTAAAACCAAGTCAATGGCATTACAACAAAAATGTAACTTTTAAAACTATTTTTAGATCCTGAGTCGGTCCCTGAAGCACACACTACACATCGTGTACTGTACTTGTGGAGAAAGTGTCGGGGTTTGCAACCATATTTACGGTAATAGTCTCCGATGATTCTGAAATACTTAAAAGTTTCACTCTAGATTTTTTTGGTCACTTGCTTTCATACCTTCTCGTACCTTATGAAGCCATTTTGTTCTGAACTCTTTCTTTATCGTTTCCTATCAAGAAACTTCTTCCAAACCCTTATTAGAAATTAACTTTCGTATTTCTTGCATCCGAATAGTCTTCTCTTCATTCTTTGAGGAGCCGTACATTCCTCAGCTTTTATCGTTGTCTCTTTCTATATCGCCTTAACATGCCCATAATTTTTATTAACATTAACTGAATCTTTTACTGTAACTTTCATCTTTAATTATTCATTCATTTATAGTTTTCTGCCGAAAGGCATATCTTTCACTGCAAATCCGACATTCTCTTGTCTATCCTGTTTTCGCCTTTTAGTCTCCGCATACGATCCATATGTATTAATATTGTCTGTCATCTGATTTATTCTGCCCCGAACTTTTTTTCCGTTTACCATTCCTTCCAATGCATCCTTCAGTAGGCAGTCTCTTCTAAGCCAGTGATCCAGTAAGCTTCCTTTTTTTTCCTGATCAATCTTTAACCTAGTTCCTTTATTTTATTAGTTTAAATGAAAGTAGACTTACAATGTGCAACAGAAGTGCCGGAGTTCGCTTTAGGGGTATATTAGCAACAATGGTTATAGACTTTCTATTGATAGGTGTGGTTGGCATACATGTCATTGTTACTCCGACTAAAGTAAAAAAGAAAAGCGAATGGTGCAAGACGGATGCGTTCAAAAACGAAACAGCGTGCTGTAATTGAGGACCATTTTTTCAAAACTCACTTTCTGCAGAAATGAGCAAAATGGAGTTTTGTGTGGTATATACGTAAGAAAAACTATGTATATTTTGCTTTTGATGTGTATATGTACCAAAGACTGTCTAAAAAATGAGGTGTTTAACATATAATATGCAAACTATTTTTTTACATGCAATTTACGAATGAGTTATTTGGATCTCCTGAAAAATTATAATTTTGCAGAAAGTGAGTCCTCAATTAGTTTCTTTCGTTATTGCCGGAGGGCGTACACTTGCTGAAATTCATTGCAGAATGGTTTTAGTATAATATGGAGAGACGTACCTAGAGAAATCAGGCATTTCTGGGTCGTGGAAAAATGATCAATGCCCAGCGCTATACAGACATAGTCGAACATCTAAAACGAAACATAAAGAATAAACGCCCAGGCCTTTTGGCAAGAAGAGTGATTTTACTCCATGACAATGATGGAGCTCACACATACGGATCAACAAGTGACGAATTGCAAAGTTTTCTCTTGGAAATACTACCATACCCACCTTACAGCCCAGACTTATCTCATTACCTCCATGCGATTTCCATATCTTTGGAGATTTTAAGAGAAGTCTGAAGGGAACCAAATTGTCATTGGACGAAGCGGTGCAAAAGGCTATTTAGCATTGGTTCACCTCTAGGCCATTGATTCTATTAGCAGTATCCGTCATCTGGTGTCACATTGAGAGATAGGCCTATATGTTTACAACCGTAGAGAGTATTAATCAGGATAAGTTCTCTTTCTATTAGAGCTAACCCGGTTTCTGCTGTCATACTATAATTAGGTATTTTATCTATTTTTTTTCCTTTGAAGGAGGATCATGGGCTGCGGACTACTCTCACTCGTAGGCCGCTTGGGTGGGTCCATTATAGGGGAGAATTGGGGAATGCCGGTCAGTTAAGAAAAGTATGCTACAGTTCTCATTTTGCTTCCAGTACAGAAACATTGAGGTAGGGGTTTATTTTACTATAGATTCTGTTTGATAATACTACGCTGTTACGAAAACATTGGAATTTGTATTGACTATGATACGAAGAGAAATTATCAATGCTCTGACCAGCATTCCCTTCCCGTATGGGGCAATGTCGGTCACTATGTTGGTTATAAGGAAATGACATTGCAGTGGAATTAAAACGAAGGATTGTTTTAGAAATAGGTACCAATATATTCAACACTAATTTAATGTAAGTGCAATTCAAACATTATAAAAGGAAAAGCATTAAAATATTACGTTACATTAAGTGTGTTTTTAGATATTAAAATCGTACTCTTCATTTCAGATTGTTTTTATTTTGATTTATTTGCACGTTTCAAGCATTAATCACACAAATAACCATTTGCAGAATCCAACCACTACAGTCTGAGTGTGCCCGTAATCCACATCCCGTGCATCGGTACCAAACATCGTTATTTTTTCTAAATTCTTCACATATGAAACACTTGTCAGAGCCTGTTCCCGTGTCATAATCTTCATTGTCTTCACATAACTAGAGTCCGCAATCGCTGTCTTTTTCCTTTGAGGAAAAGGCAAGCTTTTTTGTCCACCTCTTACGATTAGGCCATTTATCCATATTTTTAGAAACGTTTTTCCCGATATCTGATATTTCTGATTTTTTTGCATTAATAGCCTCAATAACTAATGCTAATGACTCTTGCGTCCAGCTGGCCTTTTCAGTCTCTCTTTTTCTATTACGCAGCATCTAAAATATAATGGAATGTTAATGTACTTGTAGTAGCTTAAAATTAGGGGAATTCTATAATAATCAATGTAAGTATTTATCTGTACAAGAGGGAATGTCAGTCGCATGGCGGGAAATACCAGTCACCCTGACCACCATTAACCTAAATGGACAGCCTGACTTGTAATCCACGTGTCAAGAACTAACTTATGTCTATCAACAAATCTACATGCAATCGTATTACGGAGTATTTCAGAAACATATAAAGCTGAAACTAAAATCAATTTCGTTATTAAAAATGTGTATTTACATTATATATACGACAGCAACTACTAGCAGCCAGGGGCACAAAACAAACGCATCAAAATCCTTCAAAATGTGTACAGAGAAAGCTACCGGAAGTGAGTGCAGTGGTTTCCTGAATCAATAGCTATGTAGAGAGCAGCACTCACTAAAAGCAACTCAGTAGTATGATCTTAGAAATAATAGCTGACCGCCATTACCTGCAGGCCGCCTCCGAACCCCTTTACAGCCTACAGAATCCTTTCACCTTCCTTGTAGGTATCACCGCAGTCCCTCAACCCCAGTTCCACGAGCTACCATGTGTCTAGGGGAGATCCCATGGTAGTACATAGCACTACCACCAGCAACTAACGACCACATACCACGTGGTCCTAGTTCGGTGGCGGCCCGCAGCCGACTCTATGTCGTAATTATTGTAATGTATCGAATGTAAATTAGTTTCTTCAGTAATCCGTCTGTTTCATTACATTTCATTTAAAGTGATGTAGCTAATCTTCCCAGTTTAATTCTCTTATTTAGTTGAACATTATTTTAATATCACCAGTAATTTTCACTACTACATATAAATGTAAAAGATTTCGTTTCTTAAAAATTTGTCTGTTTCATTACATTACTTTCAAGTTCATGCAGCTAATCTTCGCCGTTTAATTCTTTCATTTATTTCAATGTTATTTCAATATCTCTTGTAACTTCCAATACCACATATGTATAATGTTCAGTGACAAATATGACCCGACAAAATATGACGTAAGCTCTATTACTAAGGTCATTTGGGCACCCAATAAAATAGTGTGAAAAGTGCCTGTGTTACTCTGAAGACAAGCTTCTATTTAGTATTTACATACAAATAGATATTCACTCATTCATAGTGTTCTGCCCAAGGATAGGTCTTTCTCTGCAAACCCAGTATTCTCCAATCTTTCCTATTTACTGCCTTCCTCTTTGTCTCCGCTTATGATCCATGTATATAATATATTAATGTCGTCTATCACCTGGTATCTTCTTCTGCCTTGAAGTTTTCTCCCGTTCACCATTCTTTCCAGTGCAACCTTCAGTAGACAGTTTCTTTTCAGTCAGTGACACAACCAATTCCTTTTCCTCTTCCTGATCAGTTTCAGCATTATTCTTACTTCACCCACTCTTTCCAACACAGCTTCATTTCTTATCCATTCTTCTCCATGTCCACATTTCAAATGCTTCTATCGCTTCTCTTCACTTCGTCGTAATGTCCGTGTTTCTGATCCATACAAAACCACATTCCACACAAAGCACTTCACTAGTCTGTTTCTAGTTCTTTTTCCATAGGTCCGCAGAGGATGCTCCTTTTCTCTATTAAAAGCTCCCATTGCCATTGCTATCCTTCTTTTGACTTCCTGGCAGCAGCTCATGTTACTGCTTATAGTATACCCCAAGTATTTGAAGCTGTCCACTTGCTCTACTACTTCATTTAGAATTCGCAAACTTACCTTCTTTATTATTCTTTCTGTGACTATGCTCTTCGTCTTATATTGTCTAATAATTCTTATATTTTTATGTAGGTATCTATTATGACAAGTTGTTTTAAAAGTAGTCATACATCAGAAATGGCATTAATCAAATCAAGTTTTATTATTCTGAGGTTCCGCTAAGATCTTATATGGTTGTCTCACTTGCTTTTATAAAGTTGACGCGAAGTGTAGGGATTACCGTTCTTTTTTCACTTCACACGACATAGCAACAGGGATTTTATGAACATGGTCGGTCGCCTACGGAATATGGTAGGATGCAATAGTTCCTCACCGTAGGGTATGGGTGAAATATGAAAAAATGTCAATACTTTTGTTTTTTCTACAAAAATTCTTCTGCTATTTAATGAAAATTGAAGGCTAACAATGTAATGTTCGGCTAACAGTGCCTACATACATTTTCAGAACGTTTAAATACCTTACCATGATTACTTTAAAAAAAGAATATAAGTGTAATTGCACTTATCTTATTAAAATATCTCGTTTACCCCACAAAGGGTGTTTAGGAGAATGTGATAATGTGATACAGCGATAGTGGATCACTGGTTGTACATAAAATAAGCTTTGGTACATTTCCTTACTCTAGCGTTACAGTACTCAAATTAATACTAACAGACCAAAAATTAAAACAGATACCGGTAGCAGTTGAAATGTGGAATGACTAACACTTTATAAAAATCAATAACACAATAATATAAAAATAGCTAATTAAATAAAAGTCATGCAGAAAGATTTCCTTGATTAACTTGACTTCTGTGTTTGGTCTCTCTTACTTATGGATGAGAACCAGAGTAGTTTCACATCTGTTACAATATTTGATGTTCATTTATGGGGTTAGGTACAGTCTGTTTGAACTCCCGAAGAAAGGAATAAGTCTGCTAATTTTAATAAATCTAGACATAATCTGCTTTCTGTATTTGTAGCTTTTAAGTCTCTCAATTCAGTTCAATTCAATTCATTTAGGACTACTACATTATATAAATTTTACAACAGCATTATTCAATCTTTAAGATGTAGAACAAGTCAAGGGTTATACTTTTTTGGGGGTGGAAGGATGTGAGCTGAGGTCGAGGATTCGCCATAGATTATCTCATTTTTATCTCACGATTGTAGAAAACCTCGGAAAAAATCCAACCAGGCAATCAGCCCAAGCGGAAATCGAACCTAAGCCCGAAGCAGACAAGTGTCTTTACCGACTGAGCTACGCTCTAAAAAATTATACTTTGGATAGCAAGTAGATTATTTCATTTTACAAGCATAAACACTTCATCACTTGAGTATAAATTGTGTATACTTACTTACTTACTTACAAGTGGCTTTTAAGGAACCCGAAGGTTCATTGCCGCCCTCACATAAGCCCGCCAGCGGTCCCTATCCTGAGCAAGATTAATCCAGTCTCTATCATCATACCCCACCTCCCTCAAATCCATTTTAATATTATCCTCCCATCTACGTCTCGGCCTTCCTAAAGGTCTTTTTCCCTCCGGTCTCCCAACTAACACTCTATATGCATTTCTGGATTCGCCCATACGTGCTACATGCCCTGCCCATCTCAAACGCCTGGATTTAATGTTCCTAATTATGTCAGGTGAAGAATACAATGCGTGCAGTTCTGTGTTGTGTAACTTTCTCCATTCTCCTGTAACTTCATCCCGCTTAGCCCCAAATATTTTCCTAAGCACCTTATTCTCAAACACCCTGAACCTATGTTCCTCTCTCAGAGTGAGAGTCCAAGTTTCACAACCATACAGAAGAACCGGTAATATAACTGTTTTATAAATTCTAACTTTCAGATTTTTGGACAGCAGACTGGATGATAAGAGCTTCTCAACCGAATAATAACACGCATTTCCCATATTTATTCTGCGTTTAATTTCCTCCCGAGTGTCATTTATATTTGTTACTGTTGCTCCAAGATATTTGAATTTTTCCACCTCTTCGAAGGATAAATCTCCAATTTTTATATTTCCATTTCGTACAATATTCTGGTCACGAGACATAATCATATACTTTGTCTTTTCGGGATTTACTTCCAAACCGATCGCTCTACTTGCTTCAAATAAAATTTCCGTGTTTTCCCTAATCGTTTGTGTATTTTCTCCTAATATATTCACGTCATCCGCATAGACAAGAAGCTGATGTAAACCGTTCAATTCCAAACCCTGCCTGTTATCCTGAACTTTCCTAATGGCATATTCTAGCGCGAAGTTAAAAAGTAAAGGTGATAGTGCATCTCCCTGCTTTAGCCCGCAGTGAATTGGAAAAGCATCAGATAGAAACTGACCTATACGGACTCTGCTGTATGTTTCACTGAGACACATTTTAATTAATCGAACTAGTTTCTTGGGAATACCAAATTCAATAAGAATATCATATAATACTTCCCTCTTAACCGAGTCATATGCCTTTTTGAAATCTATGAATAACTGATCTACTGTACCCTTATACTCCCATTTTTTCTCCATTATCTGTCGAATACAAAAAATCTGATCAATAGTCGATCTATTACGCCGAAAACCGCACTGATGATCCCCAATAATTTCATCTACGTACGGAGTTAATCTTCTCAAAAGAATATTGGACAAAATTTTGTACGACGTCAACAAAAGTGATATTCCTCGAAAGTTACCACAGTTGGTTTTGTCCCCCTTTTTAAAAATAGGTACAATTATGGACTCCTTCCATTGTTCTGGTACAATTTCCTTTTCCCAAATAGCAAGTACAAGTTTATAAATTTCGCTATATAATGCGCTTCCGCCCTCTTGTATTAATTCTGCTGGAATTTGATCGATACCTGGAGACTTGTACTTTTTCAGATTTTCTATCGCAATTTCGACTTCTGAAAGCGTGGGTTCGGGTATAAATGGCTCAGCAGTTTGTATTTCAATTTCGTCCCGATCATTTCTATTTGGCCTATGTACATTTAGTAGTAGCGCAAAATAGTTTTTCCATCTGTTTAGGATTGATGGAGAGTCTGCAAGCAAGTCACCATTCTCATCCTTGATCACGTTTACCCTTGGCTGATATCCGTTCTTAAATTCCTTTATACCCTTATATAAATCTCGAATGTTTTTATATAAATTGTGTATAGGATGTATAAATTTGATTAATTATCTTCTGAACCTCGCTTTTTATTCTTCCAAATAGCCAATTTTTCTAAATTGTGTTGACACTTCGTTTATATGAAATCTTAAAATGTCTTTTCATTCTAGAAGTATGTTCAACCGTATACAATTATTTTCTTCCTTCCTGTTTGAAATTAAATACGTAGTTTATTTTCGTATATTCTATTTGTTTTGACAATTTCAGTGAATTTTTAAGCACAGTTATATATCTTGGAAATTTTTATTTTTATATGAGTAGAATATCTAATGAAAGCTATGAAGATATTGCACACGTTATGTATGATATTAGAAGTCTTTTTCTCTTTGACTTCACTTTGGAAACTTTGGTAAATTCTTTGTGAAATACTTATAAAGGAAAAAAATCAAAATTTGTCCTACACAAAGTAATATAATATGATATAATGTTTATTTTAGTATTCAGTCTAAATGACTTATCATAGTTTAAAAAATATCAACAACACTTACAAATGCAAATATTCATTGAATGTTATAGACAACTAATGTGCTAACGTTTTCGCCCTTGGGCATCTTCAGGTATTTGACTCAACAATATCTTATACAAAATTTTACCATATTATGATGGCTTTGAAATATATATAAAACAATTTACATCTAACATATTTACATATCATGTGTACATCATTAAATAGCAGTTTGAAATGATTATCTCTATGGTAAGCAAACAAAACCGAAACCCCCTATATAACTCTAGAAGCAAATCCGAATCACAACCTCTTAATATTCTTGGGGCGTAAAAAATAGTCAATCGTAAATAACAGCAGGTCGCTCATACGACATCAGTCGACAGGATGCATCGTAACCACTTTAGCCACAGTACCTAGTAAGTATGTTTATATAATTGTCGTAGGTTTTTTTTTTTTCAAACAACACTTTATACATTCTGATATATTACATTTTTTTACAGATAAACCTATTCCACCAAATTACCAAATTGATTTTTAACACAAACATAACTTCAAAAATGTCAATGTATATAATCTATTACATCACATATAAGGCCTTTCTGTAAACTTAAATGTGAGTAGGTATTCATAATAAATAACTTTATAATTTCCACTTTAATACATTTATATCAGTTGCTCATAATAAACATAATATTATAGAATGGATTCCACCAACGAATGGATTATCATCTCAGTGAGATCTGTATCCGCACTCCAAGTATACAACTAACAGAAAATCATTGATGTTGGCTTATTACGAAGCTCAATATTAATTAATAAGAACCATATGATTTTACTACGTCATTTTAATAATCACACTATTATGAATTAAGTAAGAAATATATGATTAATAAGAACATTTTTAATCACAATCAATTTTATTACAAATATAATTTTATTTTAATATCTGTAACTTAATTTAAATTTCAGGTTGTTTGCTTACCATAGAGATAATCATTTAAAACTGTTATTTAATGATGTACACATGATCTGTAAATTGTCTGATATATATTTCACAGCCATCATATGAAAAAATTTTGTATAAAATATTGTTGAGTCAAATGCCTGAAGATGCCCAAGAGCGAAAAGTTAGTACATTAGCTGTCTATAACATTCAATCATTATTTACATTTGTAAGTTTTGTTGATGTTTTTTAAACTATGATAATTCATTTAGACTTAAAAAAAAAAAAAAAAAAAAAAAACATATCATATTATATTGTATATTGACTATCGGAAAATTACTATTACCATGCTTACTACACAAAGTAGTTTAGCTGCCATGAAGGCACCGCGGTATCCATTATATCTCACTGGTTTAACTATAAATCCAAAATGATTGAAGGCACTTTACATTTTCAGGGGAAGAGAAGATCCCATTTTCTTTTTTGTTTTTCTTCTGTCTAAAGTAGAAGGTTGCTAGAAAACTATCCAAAACAAAGTATGTTCTTATTTACTTTGTACATGTTAAGTTATTTTTATTTTGCACTCTCCCTTGATATGGTACCATGACCCCTCTGGTGTCTGACGCTTCCAGTTTAAGAAACGGTCATCCACAATAATATTACTGCACATAGAATAGTTCTAGTTCTCACTTATATGAGCCCCCATGTTTTCATGAACTTGACACTAGAATGAGTTGATATGGGTGGGAGCACCACGTTTCGACTGCCTTACTACCCTGGGAAAGACCCAGTATTCAATTTCACGGGAAGCTGACAGTGAATAGACATCCCGGCCGTTCTGGAAGTTTGACGAGAGAAACGCTGCCACTACCCGGGACCTTTCAGCCACAATGTACATAATTGTGGTACATTAAAATATTTTCTTTAATACTATAGCCTATTAAAATAAAAAATATCTACATAAAACTTATCTTTTTTAACTTTATTTTTCAAATGGCTGGATTTTGTTTTTCTTCACTAAAGTAATCATTCACTAAAATTACGATATAACATACGGTTCTAGAAATTTTAGATTAGGACAAACGTTTTAAAATGAAGTTTTATTCGATAACTATTAAGTCAACCTCTTAACTTCGGAACATGATCTTCAATGAGCAATGGTCCAACTACGAGAAATTATCAGAAGCTATAACTCGGAAATATCAACACAAAAATTTTAAAGTAGGCCTATGGCTTTTCAAGGCAAACTTCCAGTAAAATAAAAAACAGTCGGATATAATCACATAACAGAACAAGTGAGTTGTTTAAATGATACCCTTTGGGCAAGAAAAAGGCTTTCAAAATAACTTGCAAAATTTCAGCAAATGTGTGAAATTATTCAAAGGACACTACGCATTAAAACTAGAAGAAACACTGTGGTGAGATTTTATAAGGTAGGCCTACTGACAGTTCCACTTCTAACATATGGGAGTGAAAACTGGACACTGAATAGATCTGGTGAAAGAAGATACAAACTGCAGAAATGCGATTCTTAAGAAGAATATCTGGGTACAGTTTAAGAGATCACATTCGCAACAATGTAATAAGAGAAGAATTCAATTTAGTTGACAAAATATCACTCACTAAATTACAATGGTTTCAACATAGCTCGGGTTGACTCAGGAAGACTGACGAAACAAATATCACAATTATTATAGCCTAAACCTAAAGGATGACGTATCGTCTGCCATTCTATGACCAGATGGAAGGACACGCTTTAAAAGTGGAACAGACCTTTTTGCTTGCCTAATCTTGTAGTAGTAGAAGAAGAACTTACATTTCACCCGGGTATAGGCCTATATGTATAGTATATATCGTATTATTAGCAAGCTGCCGTCTTCACGAGCTCACTTTCCAAAGCATCTTAAATTTTTAGACCCCTATTTAGTAATTTATGTCTTCCCTCCGTAGATTTCTTAGTGGGGAGTCCTTCTTTTTCTCTTTTCGTAGATTATTTATATTCATATAATTTTTTCTTCGTCTTTGCTCCCGAATTGACAAAAGGTGTCCAAACCGCTTTAGCTCTTTCCTAGCAATTCTACTTACGTTTTCCTTGAAATTCATTTCTCCCTAATATATTATTAATGTTTGATATTAAAATCAACAATAGTATTGTTTTCTTTTAAATGTAAGGTTATTATTCTTTCTTTGGAAATTTCGAAGAGGAGGTTGGGATTGAAAATTTTGAGAATTGCTGCCCTAGCTAGAATTGTTTCTTAAGCCATACATATAATTAAGTAAAAACAACGTGATTTCATAAGTACTTAGTAGGTACAGTATTTTAAGTATATGCATCTGTTACTTTATTCACCTAATAACTTATTCTTAGCTTAATGAGAAAATAAAATTAGCGCATAATTTATTTCATCTTTCCTTTTCATTCTATTATCAAATGTCGATCGGCGATGTCTGCAGTAAAAGTTGCGTGCAAATATTGTATACTGAGAAGTTTCAATATTGTACATGCTTAGCTTACATCCTTTTTAACAAATGCAATACCTTTAAAAATATATGAGTTGTAATCGTGTTAAGCATTATCTGATACTTTTCAAGATTCTCCTTTTGGGTAAGATTAATGGATTAATACTAAAGGGGTTGTAGTCAAAGTCTATATTAATTTGTAAGTGATGTCAGTTTGTCATTTCAGTTCTCTTGGAAGGATATAAATCATACATATATAATTAAGGAACTCCTGCGACACAGTCATTTATTAACGACAGTAATTTCAAACTGAGGAATATTATCAATGTTATAAACTACAGTGCAAAGTACACCTGATCTTAAATTTAACCATCTCCCTTAATCCCGTCTAATGTTGTTTCAAGTCCACAAACGCGATAAGAAGTTATTAATTGGAAGGGGAAAAAGGATATTTTCACCATCCGTTTGTATTTACAGTGCAGAAGTAGACGGGTCGGTTGTTTTATTAAGCGGTATTGTATTCAACTTAAAACTTGAATTACCTATTCTGTTTGGAAAGAAACTCGGAGAGACGCTCCGCCAGTTCGGTTCTTTGTTTTCTTTTGTCCTTGCTGTGGGGTTATGCCTAGGCCTTTGCGTGCTTTATTTTCACATCTCCAACGCTCCAACACGTTCGCTTCATACTAGATTATGCAGTAGTTTTGTTTGCGGTATCCTGCACTGTAGATTAAACGGCACGGCTATGGCGGGTTGCCGATACGGAATGGGTTTAAACGCTTCATTGTTGTCTATGCTCTGTGGATGGTGTGAAGGGGAGAGAGAAAGAGAAGGTAAACGCCAACCCTCGTACTTCCTGTTAATTGATTCTGAAGGCATTTTTAACAGACTATCTTATACATAACACTCTGTCACCTTACGTCGCTGCGTTTGATTCTAGAATAGAAAATACAAGAGCATCAAGGTAGTGCTAATGTTAATAAAATACATAGACCTTACTCATATAAGTGAACACTAAAACTATACGAAGTACAGTAACATTATAGATGATCGGTTCTGAAACTGGAGGACCGAGGCATCAGAGGAGTTGTGGTATCATACCATGTCAAGGGAGGTTGCAAAATAAAAATAACTTCACGTGAACAAAAGAAATAAACTGACACTTATGTTAATGCATTTATTAGACAAGCAATATTGTTAAAATGCATTTATTAAAAACTTTAGTCCAAATTTCAATACTTTTCTTGTCATATATGCATTTGTTTTCTATTAAAGGCATGTCCTGACATGGATCTATTAGATACACACAAAGTCAAGATGTTTTCGAGAGGTAACAGACAATTCCTGTATTTAGTTCTCAATGCTGCAATACACGAAAAGGATTAATACGATATTCGCAAAGCTTCTGCGACTAAATTTCCTTATTCATTTCGGCGGGAAGGCAAAAAACTTACCTTAATATCTCATGAATTGTAGTTGCAATATTTTATCAGCTGATAGTTGGATCAGATGGTGGTTGGTCTCGATTAGTAATTTTGCAACTGCGACGTTTTCAAGAAAATGATTGAGTACCCACCTGTTCGAGAAATAGCCGTTATCGTCCGCAAAGTGATACGGCAATTGAATTGTCAGCCCATCATGGGCGGCTCCTTAAGTGTATAGCACGTTTATGATACAACCAAAAATTTTAGAAGCCATGAACTGCTTAAAATAATTTAGCTCTGTCTACTAGATCATGGGAACATGATTACTTTGCTTAGGAGAATCACGCGAATCGTTTGCAGGAGCCTCATCGTTGACTCACTGGAGTGAACGATCATACTTCTTATGGCAACATGGTGGACCTTAAGATCCTTTCCGGGGCAAGGGATGAGCGGGAGGTTCTTTAGCACAGCCTGAGAGGTGTTAATAAACGAAATACTAAGTTCTCATCATATATGACAGGAGGCAGTAGCTATCAGAGAGAATATGGGCTGAAGGATGGCGGGGAGTGAAAAAGACAGAAATTACAACCACAGTCTAGTTTATACAGTCACGAAGCTCAGTACGTAGCAAATATGCATCCACAGATAGTTGCTAACCACTAGGATCGCTAATATCGCCTCATTACAGACAATGCGAAATAGTACCGGCACAGTCTATTGTTCCTAGCACCTTCACAACTGAAGCTTCGTGGCTGTATATACTAGACTGTGCTACAACTGCGATCGCTCTCGTTCTACTGAGTAAAACAGGTTTTCCTTCATTAAATTTAATCTTGGTCGTGTAATCATCTTCCGTCTAATTTCAAGTATTTTACTTCCGGTTCCTATTCTTTATGATTGTAAAGGCTGGTCCACAATAATTAATTCTGAATGCTCACATTTAAATAGCCTACATTTATTTTAACAATATTTCCCGGTTTATTGTGAACCAGTCTCAACTGCTTTCAGGTTCGTTTGCTTGAGTGTTCACTTATAACTAGCACACGTCAATATAGGCCTAGAGCTAAATATTGTGTTGTGCGAGATAACGTTTGATGGAGGCTTTCGTATTTTAGTTAACAAAGATGAATATCGCAAATTTATTTATTAGAACGGACTTTCAAGCGCGTACTTTGGAAGGTAAATCTTAGATTGATTGACTTGGCAGGCCACCTCCATTCCCTGAAATTTCAGAATGTGTTAAAACAAAGACTAGGCCGAGTAATAGAAATTTTGATTCCAAACATACATTATATGACAATTTTCAGTAATTGTGCTGGTGTGAAAAGAAAAATAAAACAAGTTTTTGTTTTGTTTTGTTTTTTTGCAAAGAACAAGGGGATACATGAGCGATTTTCTCTACAAATAAGTGGGTTATTGTGATTTTTAAAACTAGATTTCAATATTAGCCTATTGCATTCTTTTGAATATTTTCTCATTTTATGAATGGTTTGATTTAGCATGAGTATTATTCTTACAAAATTATATTTTTACCTCTGTGTTATATTGTAGCGATGACATATTCATGCAGTAACTGTATAATTCTGGCCGGACGAGATCTATAATATAATATAATATAATATAATATTTGGGGCTAAGAGAGATGAAGTTAAAGGAGAATGGAGAAAGTTACACAACACAGAGCTGCACGCATTGTATACTTCACCTGACATAATTAAGACCATAAAATCCAGACATTTGAGATGGGCAGGACATGTAGCAAGTATGGGCGAATCCAGAAATGCATATAGAGTGTTAGTTGGGAGGCCGGAGGGAAAAAGACCTTTGGGGAGGCCGAGACGTAGATGGGAAGATAATATTAAAATGGATTTGAGGGAGGTAGGAATGATGGTAGAGACTGGATTAATCTTTCTCAGGATAGGGACCAATGGCGGGCTTATGTAAGGGCGGCAATGAACCTCCGGGTTCCTTAAAACCAGTAAGTAAGTATAATATAATATAATGTAATATAATATAATATAATATAATATAATATAATATAATATAATATGTAATGTAATATAATTTTTGTGAAAGTAAACGATCAGATTTTTCAACCACGAGCCACCACTGCAGCTGACGTAAATGAGTCTTCATGCACTCCAACAAGCGGTCAATAATCAATAGACTTCGTGGAATTGCCACGTGAATCGCAAGGTTTACTGCGCACGCGGTATAGACTGTATGAGAAGGGGGCGTGCAACGGATGGAGTATGCCTCTGATTTAAACACTGAGCAATATACTGCGGTTACAATAAAACCTGTATTCTGCATTCAAGAAATACAATGAATGATCATTGAAGTAGGAAATGTCAAACATGTAAATACACAATTATTTTATAGTGAGATATAATAACTCTTAAAATTTAATGTAATATACTCGCATCATCCTTGAATATGTGCATTGCAGTGAAGAGTTACGTACATTTTGAGCGACTGCAAAATAACCTCCTCCGATGGTCACTTAAACAGTTTTCATTTTGGGAAAATGTATTTCAACATCACACGATGTAATACATATTTGAAGAACATAAAGTCACTACATTTTAGTACACCAACTTCAGATGTCTTGTCATGACCTGATGGTACATCATTTATAATACGAAGTTGTGAATAGGATGAATTTTTAGCAATAATGTTTCTCAACTTACATTTCACGTTTTCTGAAATTAGTGAATTGTTATTTTGGATAACGGTTTGTGATACTTTATCCACTATATTAAAGGCTTCTGAGAGTTGTAGTTTAGACGATTCTAACAGGATGATGCTTTTGGACACGATTTTAAAATTAGAATCAATGAACAGAATATCTTCCAATAGCTGTTCAGAAGGCAATGATTTTACAGCTGCAACAGCGGAACTGTCTGTGCTATCCAATGCATCAATTGCCTCCATTATTTTGCCGTAATGTTCTGCATAATAATTAACAGCATCCAACCACGTTCTCCAACGAGTCAAGACTGGCTGCGGGGGTAAGGGTATTCCAGGGGCAATTATTTGGATCAACAACACTCTCATTGTAATATGTTTGATTGAATTCTTGTCTGCACTGAACAAATGTTAAGCTTCGACTATTCCAACCACAGTAATGCAAAAACAAGTCCTTACATAGGTATACATTAGCTGTAGCTGCTCTATCTATTTGGACCGGTCACAACTCTTAACATGAACTGCTTATACTACTACTGCTTGTGTACTTTGTGTCCTAGCGGAGTGTAAGAGAAGACCCTATGGCCTTAACTCTGCCAGTATAAATAAATAAATAAATAAATAAATAAATAAATAAATAAGTAAATAAGTAAGTAAATAAATAAGTAAATAAATAAGTAAATAAATAAGTAAATAAAAAATAAGAGAAAAATAAGTACAAAAAATAAGTTAAAAAGTAAGTAAATAATAAATACGTAAATAAGTAAATAAATTCATATTAAATCAAATAAATGTGTAAATATACCAACTAAGTCAATACAACACAGACTCATTGTCTTGAAAAGAAATGTGTGAAGAAAGTTTTTGATCCTGGAAAAATATTATGAATTTATCTCGCAATTCAAGACATCTAGTGACCACCGGCGTAGCTTAGGCGGTCGTTTGCTTTCTGACCCGGAATTGCGGTCGGGCGTGGTTTCGATTCCTGCTTGGGCTGCTTACAAGTTTGGTTTTTTTTTTTTTCGAAGTTTTCTCTAACCGCAAGGCGAATCATAGAGCGTATTCCGAATCTCACCGGTGAGCAATCCGATGGCATCACGGTGTTCCGAATTCACCGATGACGTCATTGATGCTCCACCGGTGTCGCACCGGTGCCATCAACTTGCAGAGTTGGTGGCAGTCTCCATCAGCCGCCATCAGTGAATCTGATTGGTTCTTGTATAGGGCGGGAATTAGCAGACGAATAACATCGTGCACTGTTGTGTCATGGCGGTGTGTTCTGCTTTAGTACTGGTTTATTGCTTGTAATGAGTACAACGTAAAAACAATATATTAATGGCTTAGGTATGAGCGAACATGTCAACGGACCCGTTATTACTACCGGTTCAAGAAATAAATTGTTTATGCTATCTTTTCTTTGAACGAGATGGCAGTACGAAAATTTCGCATAATTTTGCTAGCGTAGCACAGACAACAACTTGTACAGTCGCCATGACAGCCATCGATCTTTCCAGCAGTTTTGTTCCTTATTTCGCTGCAACGTGACGTCATTGATGCCACCGGAACGGTGAGATTCGGAATACGCTGCTAGGCCTCACTTCGCTAAATTCCGTCTCGATATCAACAATTCCATCTACGCTAGATAACCCATTAGTTGATATAGTTAACACTTTCCCTCATGATAACCATCTGCTCAGTGTGAAAGAGGATCGTTTTGTTGCTTGAGCTCATTTTATCCCACAGTCTAGTAAATAGCCTACTCTGTAACTGTCGATTTTGATAAATTAATCATTGTTATAACTTCACAGAGAATATTTTTCAGATTTACCAGCATAATTTTTTGTGACAAGCCCATGTCTGGAAAGGAAGTAGTGCGTCCATTCCCCCTTGGCATCAAAGATTTTTATTTTACTACCAATTCACTGTTCTTTCCTATTACCGCCATTGTATAGTCGTTACATATTGCTATCATTTTTTATTCCAGTCCATGTTAAGGTTTCCTATAGCCTCATAAGAAGCATATATATTTTGATGTACCGAGGTACCTATGATATTTCCATGCAGATATTCTGCGTCATCATATGATGAAAGAGTGCTGGAACGGAGAAAATTCTCTCCGGCGCAGGGATTTGAACCCGGGTTTTCAGCTCTACGTGCTGATGCTTTATCCACTAAGCCACACCGGGTACAACCCCGACGCCGTTTAGAATCGTCTCAGATTAAGCTCCATCTCTTGGGTTCCCTCTAGTGGCCGCCCTCTGCACTACGTCATAGATGTCTATGAACGCAGGACCGAAGTCCATACATGTGTTGAGGTGCACTCGGATGAGTGACTGGTTGGCCGGGATCCGACGGTATGGGCGCCGTCTTAAATCACAAAGTGATTTATTACGCATATCATAAATATTTTGATGTACCGAGGTACCTATGATATTTCCATGCAGATATTCTGCGTCATCATATGATGAAAGAGTGATGGAACGGAGAAAACCCGGGTTCAAATCCCGGCGCCGGAGAGAATTTTTCTCCGTTCCATCACTCTTTCATCTCATAAGAAGCGTTAAAAAACTTTGTCCTGTTGTGTTATTAGATATTGATTTGCGAAACAACAAATTTTCTCCACATGACATATCACATTCGAAACTAACAAAATATAGAAACTGAAAATATTTGGCACATTCCCTTGGTTCATGAAATTGGATAGCAAAAAATTCACTTAATATCAACTTCTGAATTATTCGACTACGAACATCGGCAGTCAGCTAATTAATTCGTATTGACGTAGTAGTGTGGCTGAAACTTTCAAATTTGTTTGCTTCTTCCGGATATATTAAAACATTAACTATATCGATAGCAGCAGGCAGTATGAGGTTTTAGCAATCGTATGTGTTGCGTTGTGAATAAGAGTTTGACTTACTTTACAAATAGAAAATTCTTGATTCTACGAAGTATGTAATTCTCTTTCGAAAAATTTCAAAATATTTTGTTTTTAAAAGGCGAATGTTTGTTTTAAAGTGCCGAACTAACTTTGATGATTTCATACTTTCGATGGATAGAACTCGAAAGCAAACAACACATTGTGGAAAAGAAATAGAGTGAATTAAGTTCTTATTTTAAATACTGTCTTTTTACAATTTCTTATTTTTATTTACCTATTAACTAAATATAGACGGTTCACTTCGTTATGTCATATACTTGTTCGTTTAGCGTAGTCAATTGGTGATAAATATTTCAGGAATTATTTTTGCTGAGCTCATACTGAAAACTGAAACCTCATTAAGTACTGAAAGTGTACTGCGAAGAGAAATCCAAGTAGCTTAGATATATTTCTTTGCTCTTAAGCATCATGAATTTGTTAATGTAATGTCACATAACTTATACATATTTTAGTATCATAAATTTATTTACACGTACATTTCGTGTGTATACATGTATTTGTGTATGTCACGATCCGCTGCAAAATCATGTGCATTCATTAAATTATTTCGGAGCATTGCATGAGTAGGAGAGACTTCCAGACTTAGGCTGTTGGCATTTTAACGACTTATTTTAGTCTTAAATAATTATATTTGGTGTTAGCAAAAAAAAAAAAAAAAAAAAAAAAAAGTAATTGGACCAAGAACATTTTTTTAAAGTTTGTAACTATTCTTTTTGTAAAAATGCGAAAATTCGACATTGCCTATTGCTAAAAGAAAGCTCAGAAATGACATTTTGAGATTAGTTGCAGGATAAGGAAGCAAATGAAAAATGCATATATTCGAAAATGACTGAATATTTTCTGTTTAAATTACGAAATGAAAGTACACGAAAAGCAGGAAAGAACATTAATATGTAACATCCCTCACAAGAATATAAACCAATAGGGCTACAAAGACAGAAAGGACGAACGGAAAGGAATTATCCAAGGCCTGTGAAGGCGAATTAAACTAATGTGGCTCAAGCCTTGTTGAAGGTGATACTTCCACTTGACCACAAGGACGGGCAGTAGTCCATATTTTAATTAAATTAGTGCTTTAATATAATAATCTCTTTTCTTTTCTGAGAGTGTAAAGACTACAGGTATTAGCCTATTACGGTTGATCGCACCATCGCTTCTTCGGAAGACCTATATTCCTTCTTCCTTGAGACTTATAAAGTACTATTTTTTAAGGATCCTTTTCTCATTCATCAGGTATTATTACAAAAACTGCCCCCCCTCACTGAGGGTAGCCTTTACGGACTCAGTATATCCTCAAAAAATTAATAGACATAATATGTAAACATAGATATTACATTAGGAGTTTTGTATATGCTGATTGTGTCTATGATTTATTCCCTTTTAATTGAAATATTCCTTTTCCTGTGTACTACAGTTTAGCCTGTAGACCTATATCTAAAAATGTTTGCTTCTGCCGCCCCTATTCTTGATATATGTTTTATAACATGGAATGTTTAAGTGAGCACCTACTGTGGAGAAAAATATCCGTTACGATTTCTGTAATGTTTCACTGCATCTTGCTTCTTAACGGGAGCGTCGATGCAAGCGCAGCATATCATTATTGAAAAAACAAATGTAGTTTGAATATCATCGTATATGCATTATATTACAAGTAGCTTAACAGCGAATGCTGCTTCAGTTTTCTTGCATTGGTTACGATGTTAATTAAAAGTTCAAGTTCTTTGTCTTATGATAATGCCAAGGTACATAATTTCCATCCGAAGGTAACCTAAGATTATTTGAAATTACACAATCGCCAACAGTACGTTCAACACAAGTTGCGACGGTCGGCCCCATGCTGGGCGCCAAATATGAAGCGGTCGGACCTCGTTGGGGCGCCAAAATATGAAGCGGTTGGCGGTCGTCGTGGTTGTTGTTGCCCACGACGCCTTTCCTTGCCCTCGGCTGCCAGCTCCGTCGTATATGGAAAGTATCTCAAGGAGGCACGTCGATGTCAATAATTAACTATGGACACTGATTAATTTGGGCGCCAGCCTCCTCGAGATTACTCCGGTAGAGGATGAGGTCCCAGGTCAGCTGCAAAACGGTCGGGACATGGGGTTTGGGAGACCTTCTCGTAGGTTGAAATGATGTAGGCGCACACCAGAAGTTGTTGGTAAGAACTATGAAAACGTTTATTATTATTAAGTGTTCCTTTCAGATTAGCAGAAATGCGCGTCCAAGTGTATAATATCTCGCTCTCACTTCCCGCAAGTTGGTAGACTAATTTCTGAGCTCACGTAATTATATATTTTGTACTATAAAACACCAGTAATATAACGGAGAGTTGATAACTTGATGACAATTTATTCCGAATGTAATAATAATGATGAGAAAAGAATTCAGGCTTATAATAATGATACAACACACGACTTCTTACTAAACCCACTGAAAAATTCTAAGTCCGTAAATTGTTATCCTTCAGAGTTAGGTACGCCGAGAATATGTGGAGTGCAACCTCTCCGTACGCGTACTATATGCCTTCTGTCTATCTGCCAAATCTACCCTCTACTTGCAACCACCAAACTTACAATTTCGCCCTCCTATCTATAAATCACGTGTCTCTATTAACAATCCTGATTGGCCATGATTACTCTTACGTCACTTAAGACGCGTTCTTCAAAAATTGTTCGTTAACTAGAACATCCCCTTACTTCCGGCGTCCTGACAATTCTCTGACATATACCAGATCATCTCTTTTGGAACCTGGCTTGGCGTCATCTTGCTGACACCCGCAGGCAAAGTCCATACATTCCCTCATCAGTCAACTCCACGCCTGGACACATGTTTCCTGTCCGCGTAGCGTCGCTTCAGCCTTCCTGTCCACCTGTTATTTCCGTCTCGCATTCTGAAACTTACTTACACGTCCGCGCTTCCTATCCATATAAGAATATTAACACGAAATACTAATATAATGAAAATCTCCTTATCCTATACGAGGAACCGTCTCAAATGCCCTCTCATAACAAAGAATATTCCCAAGGGAATATTTGTTGTTATGAGACGCCCCATAAACTACCTTCGGTACTAGTCTCCGGTGCCCCCTAATTAGTCACACTTGGATACACCTGTTGCTTAGCTGATAAACAATTTACAAATTTATACTTACAATTATTACATATTTACAACTATTTACATGTATGAATCTATATACACACCTCACGCCTGCTTACATCTCACACGCCAGATTAACTGACCTCTGCCTGACCTATATACAACATCCAATCGTAACATTCAGGGCACATCCGAACACAATGGCGCTCTCTCACTCACATTCATGATCGGTTCCTTGATACATACTTATACTTATAACATAGAAATAAGAATTATGAACCACCATAAAAAAATACGCTAAATGATACACAATACATTTTAAAATACCAATTAACCCTTTATATCACACTTCACACATTAGCTGCAACCCTTGAAAACACAATTACATTCATAAAATCGAAATAGTTATTAACCACAATCAAAATTATACCAAACGATACACGATACTTCTGAAATACTGACTCTATTTATCCTATCTCATACCCTAGTTGCAACCTTGAATACACATCTCGAATAACGTCCCCTCAATATAGAGGACAACTTTATGTCTCGAACTAAAAATGATGGTCTGGCACTTAATATTGATTCTAAAAAAAATGGATACATATTCAAATCGAATCATTCAACCTCTGCAGATAAATGAACATATATGAAGTTAAAAAAAATATTCTATCATTATTATTGATCATCAGGGAACGGATTTATATGGACTAAAAATATATGAAATATGTAAATATATATGTAGTTATTTTTACCAAAATATGGAATTAAATATGGATTTTTACCAAAATATGGAATTAAATATGGACTTAAAATTATAAAAAAATGACTATGTACGTTAAATATTGGTACATTTTAATCAAACTAAACAAAAAATATAATGGACGTACCTTATCTTCCAATGTAGTTTCAACAAAACACAATTTTTATTGTCTGTTACCATAACAATAGGTTACAAACATTTCTTTCAAGTGCTGAAAAGTGAATCTTCTTCTATTGTCTCTGAGGATAGATTTATACTGACTAAAAGAGCGTTCGACGTCACAAGAAGTAACTGGTACATAATTCAATTTCACAATGTCTGCTGGGGATAAGTCCAAGTTAATCTTCACTGTTGATTCACCACTCATCACAGCAACAACCTTTTGTAGTTCTTCATATCCAGGGTTTTTTGAAAGTACAGTGTCCACCTTAGCTCTTACTGCATCTGCAACTTTACCTCTACCACGATTCAGTTGTTCCACAGTACTATTTATAATTTCAAAACTTTCAGATAGTGAAAGGTGCCTATTTTGGAGACTTTTGAGCGTTTTTATGATGCATGAAAATGTATGCTGAATGTGAGCTAAGTCATTCTTCACACTTATGTCACAGGTAACTGTTTTCGCAGTATCAATTGAGACTGCATCTTCAGAGTCCAATGCAAGGAGAACATTGTTAATAGAGTCTATATGTTCGGCATAATATTCAACTGCTTCTAGCCATGTACCCCATCTAGTTAAAATTGGCTTTGGTGGCAATGGAATTTCAGGGTACATTTCTTTCAACACGTTAACTCTACTGGGAGCTTTGAGAAATACTTTTTTCACTGATGAAATCAACAAATCTACTTTAGGGAAATTGTCTCTGACCACTTCTGCCACACGATGAAATGCATGCGCCACACAAGTAAAATGAGTCAATTTAGGATATACAACAGATAATGCTTGTCCAGCTTTGACCATATAAGGGGCAGCATCGCTAATAAAGAATAACACATTATCGTACATAATACCCTTTGGCCACAGGATACCCATAGCTTCGTTGAACAGTTTAACTATAGTTTTGTTATTGCACTTTTCTAGAACATCACAATGTAAAAGAATTCGTTCAGAATATTGTTCACTTAACAAACCGATAACTACATTACCAACAAGTCTACCTTCTTTGTCGGGAGTCTCATCAATGGAAACCCAAATTGAACTATCTTTAATTTCATCTCTTATCTTCTGTATTGTCTCATCGTAGATGGATGGAGCATACGTCTTCCTAAGTGTTGACTCATCCGGGATTGTATGTTGAGTATATTTTTCAAGGAATTCCCTGAAGACCTTATTCTTTAGTTTGTAGAGAGGAATATCAGCAGAGATGAGAGAACGGCACAGGTCGATGTTAAACTCAGATCTTACATTCGATGTTGTTGGTTGTGTTAAAAACAATTGTCTCTGCTTGGAATTTAGTTGTTTGTTGGCCTGATGTTTACTAGTTGTAATGTGTTGTTGCACCAGGAACTTTTGTGTAGATGATACTGCACACTGACACAAATTACAAAATAATATTTTATTGTCAGTTGATAAACCATCTTCTTTAAATTCTGAAATGTAACTTGTTAGTTTTGATTTTAAATTGACTGAATGACGTACTTTTGGCATATTTACCGTCTTTATAGTATGATTTACAAAACTGAACCTATGTGTACTCTGACTGGCATTTAACTGTTGAGCTGCACAACTGAAGTCTGTTAAAAATTTTAAATTAAATTAATACAGTTTTGTAACTTACTTTCCCATTGTTGATAGGACTGCTAATTTTCAAATAACTCTGATGTTAAAGGGATTACTGAACATGTGTTTAAATCTCTATTGTTGAAATGTATTTTTAAAAGTTAATGGAATTTTGTTTTGTTTTATTGTTAAACCTAATATAATATGGACTGTTTTATATGAAATATGGAAAATATATGGAAATTAACGAAAATATGTACTAAACTCTAAAATATGGAAAAATATGGAAAATAAAAGTAGGATTTTTCAACCCTACACATTGTGAAACATAAAGATAATGCAAAATATAAATTATATTAGCTTTATAAGTAAATATGTATTTACATATAAATCCTTTCCCTGTTGATCATTATTAATTGTTATTAATATCATCTTTAAATTATTGCCACAGGGAATACTACTTATCGCGTGATCTTATAAGAAAACACACAAAAACAACTAATTCTGAAGGTGGCAAAAAGAAAACAAAAGTAACAAAAATTTTCCCAAGGTTAACATTTTCAGCACTGAAATCAGTTCTTGGTTCTAGTTGCTTATACCGCTCAAATACTACATGCACAAAACAAACACATTCTTATTTTTTTTGTAATTAAAATCATATTATTTTCAACTTCACACAAATTCTCGTCTATTAACCTGGTACGTCGCCTGGATGTCTTTCATGAATCGGATCGCCATTCTCCGAATGGGATCGTCTGCGGCCTTCCTCATATGTCATTGTGCCATTCTTAAATTGACAGTTTACACGTGGAGATACACTACTCCTCACATTAAATCTACCAGCATGCTTCCACTTAACTTTTTCTCCTCCTGCAGAAAAATGAGGCCTCCAATAGCCCTTCCTATATTCACTCCTTTGATCGTTGCAGTACCGCCTTCTAGCATTGTTAGAAAATCGGTTCACAAAATACAGCCTGTCGTTATGGTAAGGTTGTAAACCATGACCGCCAGCACTGTGTGGCCGATCCCTGCTTCAACCGTCATTATGGTCATTGCTATTGTACCCTCTGTGGGGTGGGAAGGCTCTTCTGCCCTGCGCCCCATGTTTGTGATGGTTTTCGCATTCTCTTTCTCAAGTCCACTATCGCTCCCAAACTCATCAAACTTTTCGATTACTCAATTTACTTGCTCCTTGAATGCTCTATAACTTTCTAACACCTGGCTCTCTAGACTGATACTGTCCTCGGCTAGTCTATACTCCAATTCATTATTATTCTCATCGAGATTATCGTCCAATCCATTAATATCCATAGTTATTTTACTTTCCACCTCATTATTATTTCCAGCTACCTTACTATTCAATTCCCCAATATTCTCATTAATATCCTCAGCTAATTTACTCTCCACTTCATTACTATTCCCTGCTATCTTATTATTCAATCCATTAATATTCTCAGCTAACTTATCTTTCAGTTCAGTACTATTTTCATCTAGTTTCTCATTCAACTCATTAATATTCACAGCTAATTTAATTTCCACTTCATTACAATTCTCAGCTAGTTCTTTACTCAATTCATTGACATTCTCGGCTAACTTATCTTTCAGTTCAGTACTATTTTCATCTAGTTTCTCATTCAACTCATTACAAATCACAGCTAATTTAATTCCCACTTGATTACAATTCTCAACTACTTCATTACTCAATTCATTGACATTCTCGGCTAACTTATCTTTCAGTTCAGTACTATTTTCATCTAGTTTCTCATTCAATTCATTAATATTTACAGCTAATTTTATTTCCACTTCATCACTATTCTCTGCTACCATATTATTCAATTCATTAATATTCTCTTCTAATTTATTATCCAATTCATTACAATTCTCATCTAGATTATCTCCCAATTCATCAATATCCACAGCTAATTTATTTCTCACTTCATTACTATTCTCGGCTATCTTATTATCCAATTCACTAATATCCACAATTAATTTACTTTCCACTTCATTACTATTTTCGTCTCCCTTATTATTCAATTCGCTAATATCCTCAATCAATTTACTTTCCACTTCATTACTATTCTCGGCTATCTTATTATTCAATTCACTAATATCCACAATTAATTTACGTTCCACTCCATTACTATTCTCGGCTATCTTATTATCCAATTCACTAGTATCCACAATTAATTTACTTTCAACTTCATTACTATTCTCGGCTATCTTATTATTCAATTCACTAATATCCTCAATTAATTTACTTTCCACTTCATTACTATTCTAGGCTATCTTATTATTCAATTCACTACAATTCCAGACCAGCATAGATTCCAATTTCCTATAATTCTCGGCTACTTCATTTCTCAAATTGACGAGCTGGCTCTCTAGCCTGCTACTATTCTCAGCCATCTCACTCTTCAATTCACTCTTCAATTGGTTAATCTGACTTAATATTAGCTCTATCGTACTGTTCGTCATTCCACTATCCGAGTCTTGTGACTTCTCTTTATCCTGACTAGGACTCGTCCCTACTGACCTCTCCATTTTTCCACTTTTAGTTTGGCTCCTCAGTAACATGTAATATACAATATATCTTCAACAATTCCCCTTTAACTCAAAACAAAATAAACCCTACACAAATGAATTACACACAAGTATATATATATATATATATATATATATATGTTGTGTCCATATATATATATATATATATGGACACAACAATTGAAATGAAACCCTTTATGCTTACGTATCGACGTCTTCTAGGTTACGCCTGGTTGATCGTCTCCCCCTCCGTCCATCGTTGTTCTCAGCTATTTGGGGTATGCACGGTGTTGTGGCTGTCGGTCGTTGACACTGCATGATACTGCAAGCTGCTCTACTAACACTGCGTCGGCTGTCGGCCCTCGCGTCGATCCCCGCTGCGGTCATTGTTGCCATCAGACGCATTAACCCTGCATCGGCTGTCGGCCCTCGCGTCGATCCCCGCTGCGGTCATTGTTTCCATCTCGGGCCCGACGTTGTTCATCACGGGCCCGACGTTGTTCATCACGAGCCCGACGTTGTTCATCTCGAGCCCGACGTTGGGACGCCATAATATGTAGCGGTGGGCGGTCGTCGTTGGGGCGCCAGAATCTGCGACGGTCGTCGGTCGTCGTCGTTGTTGCCCACGACGCCTTTCCTTGCCCTCGGCTGCCAGCTCCGTTGTATATGGAAAGTGTCTCAAGGAGGCACGTCGATGTCAATAATTTACTATGGACACTGATTAATTTGGGCGCCAGCCTCCTCGAGATTACTCCGGTAGAGGATGATGTCCCAGGTCAGCTGCAAAACGGTCGGGACATGGGGTTTGGGAGACCTTCTCGTAGGTTGAAATGATGTAGGCGCACACCAGAAGTTGTTGGTAAGAACTATGAAAACGTTTATTATTATTAAGTGTTCGATTCAGATTAGCAGAAATGCGCGTCCAAGTGTATAATATCTCGCTCTCACTTCCCGCAAGTTGGTAGACTAATTTCTGAGCTCACGTAATTATATATTTTGTACTATAAAACACCATTAATATAACGGAGAGTTGATAACTTGATGACAATTTATTCCGAATGTAATAATAATGATGAGAAAAGAATTCAGGCTTATAATAATGATACAACACAAGACTTCTTACTAAACCCACTGAAAAATTCTAAGTCCGTAAATTGTTATCCTTCAGAGTTAGGTACGCCGAGAATATATGGAGTGCAACCTCTCCTTACGCGTACTATATGCCTTCTGTCTATCTGCCAAATCTACCCTCTACTTGCAACCACCAAACTTACAATTTCGCCCTCCTATCTATAAATCACGTGTCTCTATTAACAATCCTGATTGGCCATGATTACTCTTACGTCACTTAAGACGCGTTCTTCAAAAATTGTTCGTTAACTAGAACATCCCCTTACTTCCGGCGTCCTGACAATTCTCTGACATATACCAGATCATCTCTTTTGGAACCTGGCTTGGCGTCATCTTGCTGACCACCCGCAGGCAAAGTCCATACATTCCCTCATCAGTCAACTCCACGCCTGGACACATGTTTCCTGTCCGCGTAGCGTCGCTTCAGCCTTCCTGTCCACCTGTTACTTCCGTCTCGCATTCTGAAACTTACTTACACGTCCGCGCTTCCTATCCATATAAGAATATTAACACGAAATACTAATCTAATGAAAATCTCCTTATCCTATACGAGGAACCATCTCAAAGTATAGGGCTTCTACGAATCCCCTGCAGTATTGAATCGTCATTTTCCATGTTTCACTACTGTACAGGCAGGTTGGTATTACCATTACGTTATAATGTTTTATCATGTTTTTTTTCCTTACTTTTTGCACTAAGGTTCTTCGTTTTGTGCCAGTCATCATATTACATCAGTGGTCGACATTTCTTGCTGGTCAACCTCTTAATACACAAGCAGGGTGGAGGATTAAGCCATGATCTCCCTCCCCCTCCTACCTTCCCCTTTGCTATGTATTGCGGGCTGCATTTTATATGACGTAACCTGTGCGGAATATTGTATTAAATGTTCCTATTTTGCCATGGATGTGTACTTCTCTACGATATGACACATCATATCATAATGAATTGAAGCAATAGACTTGTTCAATCAGCATATTATTTATTATTACATATTTTAGAGCTCGCTGGCTCAGCTCCTCTTATGAATATTACTTTAGATTTTACATTTTAAATTGTAGCTATGCTTCAGTTATTTTTTTGCAAGTCATACACTGCTGTTTTTAAAACATCTTCTCTACTTGGTGAATAAAAGGTATGGAACAATGCTTGTAACTTTCTTATTTCTAATTTTATGAAGAAACTGTTTATACAAAATTTGTAGGATATCAAAGAAGGAATATTTTGAACATGTTTTGAAATACTACAATTTTCATTTATAAGTCGACCTGATTGGCGAGTTGGTATAGCGCTGGCCTTCTATGCCCAATGTTGCGGGTTCGATCCCGGGCCAGGTCGATGGCATTTAAGTGTGCTTAAATGCGACAGGCTCATGTCAATAGATTTACTGGTATGTAAAAGAACTCCTGCGGGACAAAATTCCGGCACATCCGGCGACGCTGTAATAACCTCTGCAGTTGCGAGCGTCGTTAAACAAAACATAACATTTAACATTTCATTTATAAAGGCTGTGTCAATGAGTCTGTTCATTTAAATAGCACCACGTACTTATTTCTCCATTTTTGGATTCTTAAGGTCTCAGTACGTACAAAATCGTATTTTTTTTTTGCCATTTATAAGTTATTGTTTTGTATCAATTACCTCTTTTGATGATAATGCAAGTGTACTGAACAAAGGGAAATTTTAATGCTTCAGTACATAAATTTGAATAGTCTTTGGTTTCAAAATTGCAGATAAAATTAATAGAAACAAGTGAAAGAAACTAATAAAAACAATTAAATAAGAATGATTGTTCCATTGCAGTATCTTCCTAAAGTAACAATTAATTATGGCACATGTTACAGAAAGACAACGAATTGAAATACTAATGATGATCGGCTATGGTAATAGAAGGAAGATCCAAGAAGAGGATTGTGTCTTATTTAATGAAATGCATTCAGAAAGGAACATTAGTCATTCTACGATATGTAAAATTGTAAAAAAGTTCAATGAAACTGTAAATGTTAAAAAGAAGACAATATCTGGAAGCCAAAACAAATTACAGATGGTGAAAAAGCTCTCGATATTGTATTAGCAGTAGAAGAAAACCCACATTTATCGACTCCCCAGCTTGCAGTTGGCCATGATGTTAGCCAAAAATCCATACGCAACTTAATGAAGGCAGTCAAATGGCACCATACAAGACACATGTGCTGTAAGAACTCAGTGAAGATGACTTTCATAGACGTACTCAGTTTGCTGAGACTCTCAATGACATGCTCAATCAGAACCCTAACCACATGAAAAAAATAATTCTCCGATGAAGCCAATTTCTGTCCATACGGTCATGTAATTCGTCACAACTGCCATTACTCGGCTAAAGAGAATCCCCGTTGGATGATAGAAAACCAGACACAACGTCTACAAGAAATAAATACGTGGGCTAGTATAAATGATGGCAGACTTATAGGCCCATTTATCATCGACGGCAACTTAAATTCCGAACTGTGTTTAAACCTTCTGCAGAATGAAATAATTCCAGCTTGTGGTACTTTATTCCTTGGAGTAAAAGGGAGAATTCAAAATTATATCTAATTCCAACAAGATGATGCCGTTGCACATTATGCAAGGGAGATTGTGAATTATTTAAATCGAGTATTTTCAGGGATGTGGATAGGTAGAAGAGGAAGTATTGAATGGCCGTCAAGATCCCCTGATCTGAAACCATTAGATTTTTTTTTCTTATGGGGATATTTGAAGTGGAAAGTCTGCCAGGACTGATCACGAGACCGGAAAGACTTAAAACAAAGAATTAGGCATGAAATACAGTAGATCAGGCGAATAGTGTTGCTGAGAACATTAAAAAAAATTGATAGATTTATGCATTGTTTGGCACTAAATGGGGCCATTTCGAGCACCTTTTGTGAACTGAAAGCAATACGTGATACAACACAACAATGATAATTTTAGTTTTAATAGGTTTTCTTGCTTTAAAATCCATGTATTGTATTACTTTTGCAGTTAAATTTCAATGGTGTATATCCTACAATGTGTGTTTTTTAAATTATAAATTTAAATAATATTAATATTGTTACTCAATTGTTTTATTAGCTTTATTCACTTGTTTCTATTAGGTTTTTTCTGCAATTATTTAATCCAAAGGTTCGTCAAATTGATGTACTGAAGCATTAAAATTTCCCTTTGTTCAGTACACATACATTGTCATCAAAAGAGTTAATTTTTTACAAAGCAACAGTTCATAAATAACAAAAAATTATTTTGTACGTACTGAGACCTGAAGAATCCAAAAATGGGGATATAAGTAACCTATATGGTGCCATAAAAAAGACAGAATCATTGACACACCTTTATAAATGAAAAGCACAGTATTTGAAGACATGTTCAAAATATTCCTTCTTTGATACTCTACAACTTTTGTATAAATACTTGCTTCTTAAGATTATAAATAAGAAAGTTACAAGCATTGTTTCATACTTTTTACTCACTCTGTATAATTATTTCTACATCCGTTTTTCTCTCATTGTCAGATTCAATACTGTACTTCCTAATAAATTTCTTTCCACTCTCTCAGAGCTTCGTGAATATACAAGTTGAATAATTTATAGGACACGAATTACAACTTTAGTGCAACCTTTGATTGGTCATTTCTTGTTCAGATTCTTTATGAGGAACGCATTATATTTGATCCGTCACACATATATTCAATTACTTGGACAAAATGATTACACATTCCTTTCCGTTTTAATATTTTAAACGGTTTGCTTCCATGTAGGTACTGTATCAAAGGATTTTGGTGTAAATAACAAATACAATATGAGTCTCAATATAACATGCACAGGTTTTTCTGTGATTTATTTTATAGTGAAATTATTATCCGTACAATATCTCCCTTGTCTAAAAACTCTTTGTTCGAATAGCGTACATTCGGCTACATTTCTTGTTCTTGTAATTATTTTTGAGTATACAGTAGGCTATATTCTTTTATAGGTCACAACCAATACACTAATTTCCCTGTAATTGTTACTCAAAGTCGACGGTGGTAGGGCGAAACGTCGTAACTCTCAATTTAAAAAATCAGAAGGAACCAATACCGAGAGGGATACAGAGTTTTACCGAACGACATGTTAAATGTGAGTCACAAATTGTAAGAATTATTAGAATAATTATAATTATTGTCCGAGGCTAAAAATTTTGTTACACACACACACACACATAGAATAGCCATAAACAAATAAATACTGTAGTATGAAAATACCTTTTTTTTTAATTTTTTAAGAATAAGACCATTTATCTTAACAGAATTAGTATGGTACCGTCCCATTTTGTAGGTATAGAATAAATAATTGCAATCTGCCATTCTTTTGGTATACTTATGTATTTCCAACATAGATTGAGATATAAGAGTCTGAAGAGACATAGTTTAATATCTTTGTTGCATATTTTTAACAATTCTGATTTAATATTGCCATTGCCGCTTGCTTGCCTTCTGTTTTCTGCTAAGCCCTTCCAGTTCTTATTCACTTGTTCACGATATGAATATTGAGGAGTTGCCAATAATGTTTCAGAGAATTGAAAGACATTCGCCTTAATTGATTTATTGTGAATCATTAGAATTCCTTAGTACACAATTTCCATTCCGGTATTTCAAATTTGGAACAGGGATCTTGTTAATGCTCTCGCAGTCACGTCAACACGCCGTGTGTTATGACACCCGCGCTCCCCCGCCTCTCCGGGTGAATAAAACTCTGTCTGTCTCCGTCCCTCCTCCACTCTCCTCGTCAATCACACTCTCCTTCTCTCTCTGGGGCACGCACCCGACGCTCTGTATTTATGAACACTGAACTATGTAATAATCTGAGACTTGGGCATCCCGGATTTAATTTCGCGGACTGATTTCACACAGTTAATCACCCGGCATAGCTGGGCTCGCAGCCTGGGACCGGGGAGGGTTGTGTGCCAGGGGTGTCACTCACCACTGCCTGCACCACGCCTATTTTTAAAATCCACTAAAGCTGGTAGATTGTTCTATCTTTGTGAGAGAGTTACTGTAGCTGTCACCGTGTAAACACGATTTATCAAACGGAATGATTGTGGGGTAACGCCGCTGGATCATATTTGGGATGTATGTAGCTCGGGGCATAGATTGCATCATTATAAAGCGTAATAAATTGAAAGGACGTGCAGAAGAATTTGAAGAACATTGACGAGAAGAAGCCACCGATTGTGTTATTGGTAGGGAAATTTGATGTCTACTGCCTCATTGGTTAATGTATATGCATGCTAGCCGCTTCAACTCAGAGCCCCAAAGTTTGAGACCCGTTGAGTTTATACTTAATTTTTCTAACTTTATGTCATATTATTCTGTAACTATAAGATGAGTTAACTGGACAGCGAATATATATATATATATATATATATATATATATATATATATATATATATATAATAGAAGAACAAAAGTAATGGCGTACCAAGGAAAATATCAAGTACGGAGGAAAGTACTGTATGTGTTGCAGATAGATGTCTGGAAGAACTTGCTAACTTCAATTACTTAGGCTATGGTAATAAGTTTTGATGTCGATAAAGATTCAGAAAAGAAGATAAGTAAATGTTAACCATTATGCAGAACTACAAAGATAAATTTACAAAACAAAACGAGAAAAAACAACACTGGAATTCTAAAAGACAAAGGCAGTCCCGGTACTCATGTATGACAGTGAATCGTGGATAATAAAAGAAAAATATTAAAGTAAAATACAGACAGCAGAAATGAGATTTATAAGCAAAACTGAAGAATGTATTAGAAGGGACCTATGAAAGAAACGAAAATATCAGAGACGAACTGAACATTTACAAATTGTGTGACTAAACATTACTGGAATGATCACGTCACATGGGTGAAGAAAAGATTCCAGTTTTGATAAACAAAATATAAACCTCATGGAAAGAGAGACATCGGAAGCCCCAGAAGAAGATGAAAGTAACGGACAGATTGCGAAGATGGAACAGGCAAGAATGCCTAATCCTTGAAGTATACAGTAGAACAGGGCTGGGCACCAAGAGCGTATCCAAACTCTAATTCATTCGTCACGGCATCAACGCTATGCGGTGATCGACGGGAAAGAAAGGGGTTGAAGAGGAGTCATATGGCTCCCCCTGAGAGAGTAGTAATCGCTCTAAGTGCCCAGCCCTGCAGTAGAAAAATAAGATTTATAATACATAACACGTGTTACTCGTGCGTTAAAATAATGGTTAAAGCAAAAGATGACTTCTGTTCTTACTGCGAAGCGTTACTGTGATATTGTTTGTATCTCAATATTATCCTTTCCCTATGCTTATATTCAAAGTTGCGTTTTTACGCGCATGAAGGGAATGAGTTACATTAGAACTTTCAACCACTCAAGAGCCAAGCATTATTTGTACCACCACTTCAGTTATTTTGAATACAGTATACAAGAAAGATGTCTGAAAATAAATTCGAGCAATAATTGTAAATGTAGAATAACATGAAAAATAGGATTAATTGAACAAATATTGAATTTGTAACCTCTGCGTTACTAGTTTAATTCCTGGGTCCTGATGTAGCGCTGCTGGCTGATAGAAAAGTAAAAAAACAGTGGAGGTAATTATTTTTTTACCCTGAAACATTTCAGCGGAACCCTATAAAGATAAAATTGTCCCATTTTCTTGCAGGCCTAGTACGATGATGCCACTCAGAGTACCGTGAAAAAGAAGACTAAATAGTTTTCCTAGATGGTGGGAGTCGATGTAGGATGACATTAGAAAGTGTGGAATTAAAAGATGGACATTGTAGGTGAAAGATAGAGGAGAGTGGATGAGGACACTACAGGAGGCGAAGCCCCTCCTTGGACTGTACAGCCATGCAAGAAGAAGAAGAAGAAATATATTTCCACGTAGTCGTCTCGGTCTATTCTCTACTCAATGTGCTTCAATGTTTTTCAAATTATTGGTGTCCACCTTTTTCTTTGGAATCGCCTTCTTCGATCATTGGCTTGCCATTGATCCTGATGCCTTCCTAAACTCTCCAGGTTCTTGCATATGCTCATAACGTGAAGTCAAATTTATTGTAAATTCTATTACTGTAACACATTTAGAATGCGGACTGCTCTACACATGTCTAACTTAATATAATCGAAAAACCTATACTTTATTGCCTTTCTTATAATAAAGGTGAAGTTTTTTAACAATAAAAATAAACTACTAGTTCACAGGGTTAACGGTTTTAGCAGCTGCTTACCTGGTTGTAATGAGTGCACTGATTCTGTAAGCAACATGGAGGCATATGACACTTTGCCTGTCATAATTCACTCTGACTCCATACCTATCTGCTTGTTTGTTTGAATGTTTTCCAAATAAGAATCATGGAAAGATTTAGTGTATTAATTATGTATATACATGAATATAAAAGAAAATACACTACAATACAATATTAAAGAAAGAACATGTATTTCATAACTTAAATTCTAGTAAATTATAGAATTTTCATGCAATCATTGGGATTTCCTTAAATCCTCCGCCACTTTTAGATAATTCAGGTTAATGCATCTAACTTATTATAAAACTGGAATAAATTTTGCAGGAGAAGCAATTGAAAGTTTGAAATGCTTAGCGCTCAAAGCTTAACTGAGATTTTCTGATCATTACTGGATAATGACTATCAGTGTTAATGCCATATAACTCTCTATGTACATTCTATAAGTTATGTCTTAAGCTATGCATTGACAGTCTTGGTTCATTTTCGACAAGAAAGTGACAGCCATCATTCTTCCAGTGGACTCTTCAATTGTTTGTATGCATCTGAAGTCTGATTAGTGTAATATGTAGCTAGTTGGCGTTGTGTGCAATGGAGGAGGGAAAGAACTGGGCACTCCACCCCATTATCTCCTGGCCTAGTTATATCATTAGTGGTGTCTTCTTGGTATCACTTGTGAGGTTCAGTCCTGTCTTCGGACAGTTAACTAACAACAAACAGCCATACATTCATTTTCGGTGGAATTATCGTCATCTGGTGGGTTGAAAATTCTTAATTTTGCTCTTAGAATATCTATTCTTATTTTATTGGTGAAAAGAGCTAATCCAGCTAGATTTCTGGGCAATCGTTATCGATGTCACGTCTTGATAGCTCAATTTACATAACACTGGCTTATAATGACAGTGCACCCGGTTTCGAATCCGGTGATGGCGGAATTTTATTTGTGGTGGATAAAACCGAGGTTTCTTAAGAATTTTCTTAAGGTTGTCGATAAGTGGTACACAAAGGTGAATCCATATTATCTTCTACTTCCTTACCCCAAGGTCCTTAGGTCAAGTCCATGAGATTATATTGTTCCAGTAGGCGTGCAACCTTCTTTGGGTCTGGGTAGATTAGTCAGGGGTAAGTCGAGATGATGAAGGTTCATATTATAATAACGCGATATTCGGATTTCAATGTCATTCTTACAAAAGGAGACGTCAAGGCATGATTAGTCCAATAGAAATTCAGTACCAGTCTTCGGGACCCTCCTCTTTAACAAAGAAAAAGTCACTCATGATTCTATTTTCCAACTTTTATAGATATTTAAATTTTCCAACATAGTACGTTATCGTATGTCATCGTTGGTACCTACTCCAACTTTCAATTTTAATCGTGTTATGTTCATTGTCTACAGGGTGGAAGTGAAATAACTAGGTAAATTTTGAGCAAATTCCTCATTTTGTATGCTATATAACAAAGAAAGTGTAATGCCATATAGGTGGGAAGTTCGTAGTTTTCTCCGATGAGGGGAGGGAACAACTTTTTTCCAAATGTTTAACATCCTCTAATTCGATAAATATTGCGAGTATGGTCGTGATTTCTGTCCGTGTTGGTCGTAATTTTAATTAAATATACGGTTTTCGTGTAAATTTGATTTAAAAAAAGACACATTTTGAATTTAGTTTACAATGCAAAGAGGTTGCAACGTTGTAGTCAGAGAGGGAGCGAGAGAGACGTTTACAGTATTGCCTGACATGCCAGAGTTCGTTTCCCTATTGCACATATATTACGAGGAGAACCGGTATAGTGTCTATTAGTGTCTTGGTAGCCTTCATACCGTTTACTATTTGTATTCAGTGTAGGTGTATATTGGGTATCGCAATGCAAAAATTTACGAAAAAGGAAAATCTCTAAATTCTATTAATTTACGACGAAACAAGATGTAGTTCCCATGCAGTTCAAAGGCTGTAATGCAGAACGATATCTGGAGAGGAAAGTGCCAAATCCAGACGCATTTATCGCGGTCTCTCAGAGTGATACTGGCAGTGTAATACCAGCTGTCATAATCGTGGGCTATAAGATTAGCGGCAGTGTTGCCAGATGTCTAAAACTTGCAACCAAACGTTCTAATTCGATGGTGTTTGGGTAAAGGTAGGAAAGTCTTAGGCCCGGTTGCAGAAACACCGATCAAAATATGATTGGCAATCAAGGAGGGTTTGATTGGTCATCAGTTCTATTTCTGTTGCAGAAAGAACAATCAGTGTTTGATCGGAGATCAGTCTTCCATCAGATTTGATCAACAGATTTTTGCTGTTAAGTCACTGATCATCGATCAAGTAGGCTATTTATGTTGTTCTGTTCATAATGCAGTTACTGTAATGTATATAGTAAATAGTTATAGCGTAACAATATTGTTTTCGACATAATGGATCTTCTGATGAAGAAATTTTAGAATGAAAAAATATTATTAAGAAGAAGGCGTTTCCGTGATAGACATGAATTGTGTTTATGTATAATGACAGAAAAGTTGAGCAAAGATTTAGGTTCAGTAAGGATTCGTGTTTTTTGTTACTTTCAAAAATTGAAACAAATATATGCAGACAGACAAATTGAAACCTTCCACTTTTTCCTATGAACCAAGTTCTAATAATGCTGAGATTTTATGCTGTTGGAATTTTTCATGCGGTCTTGGGTTATCTTGTTAGGGTCCACAAATCGACTATTTGCCGAGTAGTTAGGAATGTTACGTATGAAATTGCTTTGTTATGGCAGAGTCTCATAAATCCCCAAACTTCAAACAGGGAACGATTTAAAATCCAGAGAGAATTTTCAGTCATGTCAGGATTTCCAAGAGTAGCCTAATGTTGGTTGTATAGACTGCTCATATCCCCATCCAATCACCTGGTTGAAATGATGCCGAACTTTATCGAAATAGAAAAGGTTTCTTTTCTGTGAATATACAGGTAATATGTAGTCTACACCATCATTGAAATTCTGGAATGTTGTAGCCCGTTGGCAGGGTTCTACACATGACAACACAATATTTTTTAATGAGTAGGTTACGAGCTCCATTTGTAAACAGAGATATGGGAAATGGAATTATTTTGGGTTATGGAGGCTATGCATATTCCAATTTCTTGTCGACTCCCCTAGCAAATCCCACAACAGAAGCCCCCTCACGTTTTTTTTGTTTGCTTCATTTTTTTCACTATATTGTAGTCTATATACAAATAGAATCCTCCTGTTTCCTTTCTACAAAAAGCAACAAAACAGCAAAACATTCACTTGAACATTCACTTGTTTTCCTAGTCACCGCCCACTTGATGCATTCGTTTCGTGACTTTTAAAGAGCATCAAATTGGCTATGGTTGCTAAATAGCGCTGTTGTCAAATGTATTTCTTTCTCAAATCAGCAATTAGTAAATTGAGACAAGTTGATTGGAGATTCACGTTTGTGCAACGCAATGAACAATCAAATAAATCAGACATCAATTGATTGGCGATCAGGGACTGATTTGATTTGCGTTTCTGCAACCGGGCCTTAAAAATTAGTTTTGAGATAAATGCAAATTGAACTTCCAACCCTTATTGCAAGTAATTTTCTACAGAAATAAAACACACCAAATGCTAGTATTATATTGTGTTTTGTGCATACATACCAGTATAATTTAACTTACATATTCATCTGAGGAACAAAACTCCATTTGCACAAAAAAAAATACTTACCCCCTTTACCCGAAAACCGTCGAATTAACCGTGCATTTACTTACAAAACGTATTTTACGTCTTTTATTCGTTTTAATGCGCTCTATCGTTCCCTTCAATTTGCGTGGTTATGTCACTTCCACTCTGTACAAATACAAAGATGTGTGTTTGGAATCACCAGTTTTTGGGGATAACGTAAGATGAAATTTCATTTTTTCTCCTTAAGAATTCTACTCGAAGAACTCTCACTAATTCCCGTTGCTTTAGTAGTTCTTCCATCCACTTTACTCACGAATATCATAGGTTTACCGCACCTCGCATCGTCACATTCTTTCTGAAAATACTTGTGACTCAGGTATATAAGTTTTTACTTTCGGAACGAATATGGTTTCTTCTTCCACCAATTAAATAAGACACTGTAATGAAGCATAACACTTAAGGTTTCCATTGATCACAGGTTCATAAGAATTGGTTATAACTGTAGCGTCTGTACATAATAGGAACTAAAATAGAAACATCAGTAACTTTTTTTCAACCCTCACTATAGCCTATCTACATCGGAAGCAGTAACGTAAAGGTTTTCCAGGGATGCGGTCAAGAGGCCTCTAAGGCTATTAAAAACAAATCGTGAAACGCATAAATTTATAAGAACACATCCAAATAGCTGCTTACAGATTACATAAAGTATGAAGTAGAATGCGATGGAATTTACGGGACAGGGACACTATGGTCCAGCACTGCGAGCTGTTACGATTTATTGCACTAACACTCAAGCTAGATGCATTCCTAAACCCTCACCAGCTGACTACACTAAGGTTCGCTGCGTACCCAGGTTTCGAGCAGGAAACTTTCCTCGTCTCTAGGCAAGTCCCCTCTGTGCGTCGACAGCCGGCGATCGAGGAATGCTATGGAATGATGACGAAATGGGCAAATGGTGACGGAATAATGTAGATGCCTAATAAGGAGGAAAACGGTGAACCCCTAGAGAAACCCCAACTGCGACCCTTATCCGCCACAAATGTCACTATGGATTTTTCAATTAAAAATTCTAGACCTGGCCGGGGCTCGAACCCGGGCCGGAGGTATGACCACTCAGACAATGCAGAATTGTTTTTACACAAAGTAGCGACAGAACATAATTTGAAAATGTGAAATACTTAAAAAATATTGGCCTTCATTGGAATCCAGCATAAATAATAAAAAAAATAGTTATATAATAAAAGATGAGCAAGTGAGTAGCTTTAAATATTGATGATGTAAAACATCTCACTAAAACTAGTGGATATGGGACAAAAACTAAATAAGTCCTAAATGTTAATGGAAATCTGGATCCATAAAGTGTATATTGAACTGAACAACGAAAGAATCTCAACTGAAGTTCTATAAATCAATGGCGCTACAACTATTACTTTATAGTACAGAGACATAGATTATGATAAAAAAGATAAAACGCGCCCAGAGGAAATGAGATTCCTACGATCAGTGGAAGGATTATCTTTTTTTTTTTAGTAGGTTATTTTACGACCCTTTATCAACCGCTTAGGTTATTTAGCGTCTGAATGAGATGAAGGTGATAATGCCGTTGAAATGAGTCCGGGGTCCAGCACCGAAAGTTACCCAGCATTTGTTCATATTGGGTTGAGGGAAAACCTCGTAAAAAACGGAAGGATTATCACTAACAATATTAGGGAAGCGATGATTATTAGAAAAGAGTTTCACATATCTATAAAAAAATAACACAACACATAGAGAGTGCCGCAACAGATGGATGGAACACCTGATAAAAATGGAGAAAAGCCGCATTCAGAAGAAAGCATGCCACTATGTTCGACGAGGAAGAAAAAATGTTGGTCGTCCGGGATTAAAATGGAATCAGCAGTCCTAATGGGGACGGAACGGGCCATTAGGTTCAAACAGTGTTGACGATGATGATGATTATTAGGCCTATTATTATTATTATTATTATTATTATTATTATTATTATTATTATTATTATTATTTAGTACATGTCTCATAATGTGTAAGAAGCTGGTAATTAAAATTGACATGTCTTCTTTCTTATATAAAAGCGTCTTCATCATAATTTCTTGGCTTACAAATCGATAATGTGTTAATGGAAAAATCATATTAAATTAATGAGTTCTACACTAAATTCAGAATGTTTTTCTATTAGATCTATGCAAGAGATAGTAAATATAAATATCTTAAAATCAATATACATTACCTTGCATACTTCTACTCGGTAATGAGTTTTGGAGTAATATTCTAGGGAAATTCTGCAGATAGCAACAGTATTACAGAAAAGAGTAATTAGAATAATAGTGGGTGTCAAGTCTAGAGAATCGTGTAGGACCATTTTCAAAAAACTACAAATAATGTCATGGCTTGTCAGTATATTTTTTTATTAATAAACTTCCTCGTATGTAATCGTGAAAACATTGTAACTAATTCAACAGTTCACGGCATAAATATGCGTCAAAAATGACTTTCATATTCCATCGGCAAGTCTATCGTATTATCAAAAAGAAGTGCGTTATATTGCAGTAAACATTTTTAATAGCCTCCCTATGGATATAAAAATTAAGCTCAAACATAAGATTATTTAGGGCCAAATTAAAGAAGTATCTAATTTCTCACGCCTTCTTTTCTGTAGGTGAAATCATGACATTCAACAACGCTTCATGCATATTTTTGTCTTGTATTGTCGTGTTGGCGTGCCTGGGTAAAACCCAGGAAAGGAAAGAGGATCGTAGCTATAAGGATTTTTGGTTGCCTTTCACAATAATACCAAATAAGAACCATGATTATTATAACAATTTAATAAAGAACAAAGTAGAGAGAGATAATATAATATAAATGTACAGATTACGAACAATAACCCCAAGTATCCCCGGACACGGGATATCAACAATATTAAAGAATAGATAATAAATCTAATAACAATATAATTTGGAGAGAGGGGGGGGAAGAGAGAAAACTAATATCTAAGATAGAAATGGATATGCGAGATATTACTATATGACAGAGATGATCGGATGGCCATGAAAATACAATCCTGAATACACTCGGGCTCTAGTAACCCCGATAAAGTTCAATAGTCCAACCTTTAGCCGAGCTGAGTTTCAAACCCATGCAGAACACGTCATCACGAAGTGACACACTATCTCCGTTAATGACGTGGCGACGTCATGGAAACTTCACTGTCGGCTTAGGGACATTAACCGTCCCTCGTAATGTAGAATATGATGATAGCAGCACGGTGAAAGATGAAACAGACCACCCCTAGGTCTGTATAACGATGATGCACAAACGGTGTTCCAAGGATGGCTCGTAGCACACAATCAAAGTCGTTCCTATTCGAACCATTGGTCACACTCGACCGCCGAAATCACAAAGTACCCAGTCCACGAAGTTTCAACAGAGGTCGGAGATTGGCATTTCTCTCTCTCTCTCTCTCTCTCTCTCTCTGTGTCGTGGCTCGCTCGAGTCCCCTCTCGAACTCCTGTCCGCCCGGACTCCCCGAGTCCTCTCTCGAACTGCTGTCCGCCCCGGTCTCCCAGCCGAGCGTCACCCCCTCTGTCTCATTCTTCCAATCTGCGGAGGAGAAGATAGGGGTGAGTTCACAAAGAATAAAACAAACAATATAGCCACCATAAAAGAAAAAATAGCCCGCAGCATAACTACATCACAGTATTAAGTATTGATACTAAAACTTTGTGTTGGACTAGTAGACTATATTGTAAAACTCTTCTGTATATATTTGAACTAGACTATGACTATAATTAAGACTTTAGGGTATAGTAGGCCTACTATTAAGATTTTACTTCTCTCGTTTGACATGTTCTATATTCTAGGTGTGAAGCGATGTACGAATACCGTGGAATGTAAATAAATACAATGCAATAAAATTGCATCTTCATCTAGGCATAAAATACTTGGGCTGCCATTGGACGACTAAGGAAAGTTTAGATTTGTTTATAATTGCTTAGTTATTCAGACTGTCTTAAAAATGTACTTTATATAAATTTCTTATGAACAAAATAGGTGATAGTCAAAGTAATTGCTCTAGGGCTATAATAATTGATATCTATACTACTCATGTACAATCTTATTCATCCATTCACCTATCCCCTCATCACGTATCCATATGTCCATAAATTCATCTATTCCTTTTCATTCTACTTTTCTTTCATCCATCATCCATCCATTTATACAGAAACTCAATACAGTTCATCAGTCTATCTACCAGTCTGCACATTCACCCTTCCATCCATCCAACATCGATCCATTTAGTTATCTGTATACCTATCTCTCCACCCTTTAATACCTACTCCATAGAGCATACAAACGGTATTTTTACCATTTCATTCTTTTTTTTTTTCTCACTTCTCTAGCGTACTACCAACCGACATTGTGGTCAGTATTGTAATTCAAGAGATTATACGCATGTGGTTATTGTCCATTTGGTTATAAACGTACTGTAAGTTACTATCTCATGAAAGTTAATAATCATTTGCTTTCATAATATTATTGATAAGCTAGCCCTTTACTAATTGGTAATACAGAGGCAATGATTTAATTTACAGTAGTGCCAAAAAAAAAAAAAACGGACCGACCCTTGTAGCTGATTTCAGAGCCTTGTTCACTCCAGAGCACGATAGACTGGTAACTAAAACTTTCGTGGTTCGAATCCTGCCTGGAAAGGAAACTTTTTTTTTTTTTTTGTTTCTTATTCAAATATATTCCCAATACTTTTCGATTGCTGATAAAGTTAATGTTCTGGGAATAATAAGTTAATTAAGTAGTAAAATATCGTTGCAATCGAAAAGTTTTGGGAATACATTTGAATAAGGAACAGAAAAAGTTTCCTTCCCAGACAGGATTCGAACCACGAAAGTCTTAGTTACCAGTCTATCGTGCTCTGGAGTGAACAAGGCTCTGAATTCAGCTACAAGGATTGGTCCGGTTTTTTTGCCACTACTGTACTTTCTGAATTGTATACGAGGCCATTTATTTCCATTTCCCTGTATGAAACTCCTAACAACATTAAGTTTGAAAATCAAAGGTATGAGCAGTTTATTATTATTATTATTATTATTATTATTATTATTATTATTATTAAAATCCGGCACTTTTTGTCATACAATGAATAATGATTATAATCTGAAGGTTTTAGCTACGAATACAGCAGACCAGGTTTCGATTCCGGTCAGAGACATGAAAATAAAACTCCTTTAATGGGGAATAAGTGTATGTTCTTGTCTTATGTTACCTTAAATGACAGTCTTACTCTTGCATAATTGAATGCCGCTACTTTTGATTATCTTAAGTTGGTTTCTGTATCTCATAGAAATTCAGGCGGGATGATTGTGATGATGGCAGTGGAGAATAATTAAATTAATTACTGGATGAATAGAAAGATGGGCGGGTAACTTTATGGATGGACTGTCTGACTTTCCTGTTTGACTAATTGATCGATCGATAGATATATTGATAGAAAAAGAACGAAAGAATGAAATGAATAAGTGAATGAAGTAATGGAGGATTGAAGGAATGAATGAAGCCGTATATTATATACAAAGAGGTTAGAATTAGTTTTGACATTGTATAGAAACCAGGGACTTAGTTTCGAATTCAGCTAAGGTGTGAATATATACAGGATAAACCTAATTACAATGTTCACGTATACAATCCTACTAATTATTTAGAAAACAATAGAAGTTAAAACATAAAGTATTTAAGATGTATTTGTAAATTACATCTTAGTACGAAAGTTGATATTAATACAGTATCTACAGAACAATACAATGTAATATACGCTATTTCATTTTCGATCATAATCGGTCTTTCGCCAAAATACAATAATCTTGTTTTTCTTATTCTTTTCCGAAAATTGAATTAAATTTGCCACATTAAATGGAAGGTAAACAAACCGACGTGAGCAAAGTTGTTCTTATTTATAATTATTTTTGTTACCTTTGTCCCATTTTCTGTGAAAAAAATAATCCAACGGTTTTTTTCTCTCGCAAATGCAACTGCAATCGTAATTTCCTTTTTAATGTATTTCAGTCGTATATTGAGAAATGAATCTTTTCTTTGTAGATACACATAAATCATTAATTTTATAAAAATAATGCAAATAAATTAATAATTCAATACTGATGAATTATAGTTCTTTATAGAGACATATTTATTCGTGTTGTTGTGCCAAAGTTAGCATTGAGGTAATAAAATAGATTGCAGACGGCTTTTCCTATTCTTCTCAAAAGTAATAATCTCCGACTCATGTTATTCTAAAAAAATGAATTCAATTACGCATCTTAGGCCTAGATCAAATTCTCCTGAACGTGAACTGTTTCTTATAGATATTTCTCTTAAAAATGAACCTAATCGGATGCAGTTAGCCTATATCAATGTAATCCTTGTGAAGGGAAGTTAAAAAACTGTAGCTTTTCTAGAAGAAAAGAAGTTTTCAGGTAATCCTAAAATGTTGAACACTTACATTCCTTAAATGAGTCATTAGTTATAGCTCATGAGCTTATTATTTTTAATAAAAGAACCAGAGTTCGATTCTCGCATATTTCGGCAGATATAGCAATTTACATTGATACTCTAATGATACCTTATCAATCACCTCACAAACACGGAATAGCATATGAAATTTTGAAGTTAGTTAAACAAACAACTATGTACCGTCGTGTACGTCGTGACCTTTCAAAGAATCTCTACCAACAACTTGTGTACTAAACAAGAAAATGGAAGGCTCTTTCACATAATATAATACATTTTTACTAAATATTTAATAAAAGAGACCCCGATTTTCTTCCCTGCAGATCCTTTCACGGTTGCGGAGTCAGTACGTGCATAAAACTTCAGACTCCGACACTTCAAGAAATCCTCATTAATAGGCTAGGTCTAATAGCAAACCTAACAAAATGGTGAATGTTACATGATATTTCACTCCCACCACATGAATTATCAGTCTTTTTTTTAACTCTTAAGTTCAAAATGTCTTTTATTTAGATAAAATTATAATTATTATGGTAGAATGTGTAACAAAAAACTTACCGTAGAAAATAATTGTTACAAAGATTATTTCCATATCAACTTATCACTTTTATGCCCGAAGCATGAGTATGGCTTACTCTTATAGAGAAAGTGTAAAAATAGTTTTTGTGAGATTTGATATTTAGAAGAGAGGGGAGTCTGTGCATTTTTACCGATTCCTACTTCAGCCAGAATTTCTAGCGATTCCTAATTTACGACTCCGAATTCTATGATATTTATATATATGACATATAGGTGTATATATATATATATATATATATATATATATATATATAGGGCAAAGCGACTAGAAAAAGTTTTCGTTTGAATCATAATGTTTTTATCTTGACGTCTTTCCAAAATTGCTTTTTTATCGACATATCATCATCAAATTTGTATAGCGTCTGTAGTTTAAAAGGGACAATTAATAAAGAATTCCAACTATAATTTAAGGTTTATGAGTTGATGTGAGTAGTTTTGAAAATATTAGGTGTTCCATGTAGTATTTTACAGAATACAGTAATATTTTTACTGAAAGTAGCGCTGCACTCGATTTTAATTACCTCTTAACAAACATTGTACATGCGTTAAGATATTATGTTGAATGGATAGCTGGTGATTATTTAACATTCTTATTCCACCATTAAGTCTACTTAGAAACAAAGAATTATGATATGCGGTAATGGAATAATTGTGACGACAGAATGGAGAGAAAGCTGGAAAACCCGGTGAAAACCTTCCCTACAGGTGTTTGAGGTAGCCTACTATAATAATTATCACAGGATCTGCACAGAATCGAAGTCTGACAACATTTGGAACAAACATCATAATAATAGTTATCTCTTCTCCTGTAACGCACATTATATTAATAGTCTTATTGGAAGATAAAAAAATAAAATGGTTTATTTAACGACGCTCGCTACTAAAGATCAAAAATGTTCCACGTAGTATTGCATCTCCTGCCTTTCCAGTTTGAAACTTTTCCAACGGTTCATATACTGTGATTATATTGTATATTAGAGTAATCAATTTGAAAGAGAACATATTTTTAATTAACAACGTTTAGGCTCTTCGTAGAATGTGAAAATCATCAGTAACATTTTCCAGAACATGTTTTAGGCCGTCTGGTATTTTACTGTTTCAAAGAGGATTTTCTTTGAACGACAAAGTGTTCTCTTTCTATATGGCTCATACTAGAAAATGGCTTCTGGTATTCTTTGGGATCGCGTAAGCTACGTCGTGGATGATTTATTTCATTATTGTGATTGTGGAAATAATATGTCCAATAAAGTACCTCGAAGAAAATTATAGAACATAAAGAGGAATAATGATTCTGTTATTAAAATTATATAAATCAAAGCTCATAAATAACAATGAATGGATGAATTCACAGCAGAGTAGTTAACACAGATGAAAAAATGAAATTGGAATTATCCATTATTTTGAAATTATCTCTGACGAGCATTTAAAAATGTATCACTTCAAGAATGAAGCTAACAATTTTAATAGGAAAATGTCAACCTCGAAATATAGGAAAGGAAAGAAAGAACAAGGAAAATTATATTCAACGGAAAAAATGAGTAAGTTAGAAAATAACTTGACAAATTATGTTGTAAAACAAGTGCCATATTTTAAAATTCAGAGTTTTTATTATTCTGTCTAAATATATAAACATAAAATATCTTTTGTAGAATTTTTGGTCCTACAGAATATATCTGAATAATTTTTCCCTTGAAATTATTCAAATCTGCTTCACAGGGAGCTTTACCTGAAAGTCTAGATTTGCAGAATATATCTGTTACGATAACAATGGTTATTAGAGGAGAAAAATTAGCTCCGGCGCCGGGGATCGAACCCGGGTCCTTGGTTCTACGCACTTTGGTTACGTAGATTCTTCGCTCAACAGTGCATATTACTGTGGAATCTCTGCCACCAAGACACTGATAATAATGGCAGTGGACTTTAGGTTATATGTCAACATATATGTCGAACTTGGAGTCAGGCCACAAAGGGGAAAAACACTACAGGAGAGGGATTCGATCCGGTGCTGTAGATTGAACTTCGGCGTAGCTCAATGGTTAGAGCACTTGGTGCGTAGAACGAAAGACCCGGGTTCGATCCCCAGCGCCGGAGCGAATTTTTCTCCTCTAATAACCATTGATAAAATATATAATTAAGTTATTTGAAATAATTTTGAAATATAAATACTTGACAAATACTCCGCTTAAATTATGTAAGTTTATGATGTGCTGATATTTGCAAGTGATAGCCAAATAGTAAGTACAGTGAGATTTTTACGTTCGACGACGGGGTAAAATTTTATATCAAAGAATAAGTTCAGATATAAGAATAGAAGTAGAAATATTGAAGCTATCAGAGAGAGAAAATAAAAAATAAATTAATATTCCTAAAAATAATACTAAGTTGCGAACAAAAATTGTCCACAAATGTCGCGTGCCATACAGTATGACTAGATGCGAGCAAGAACTCTCTTTTTATTAGGAACAGAATCAAACCCTCTACGTATTGTAAACCGTGATTTTCTCAAAGGCGAATGGATGTGTGAAATCTCCCACTTTACTCCAGATTTTATCCACATGTTTGTCGTAGTAGCACTGGATATAGATTGTCGAACAAAATTGTGAGCAGAAATCTATGAAGATAAGCGGCACACTTTCTAATAATAATAATAATAATAATAATAATAATAATAATAATAATAATAATAATAATAATAATAAATTATTTTTACGTAGGTGAAGAATCAGAAGTTGTCCAGCGTTTGAGAATCGCAGGAGTTAGAACAGCCTTCACGACTCAGCGCACACAGGCATTGTAACACACACGGTGCACTCGAAGGTTTGACACCCTTGTGGGCTCCCAGTACTCCCGGGGGTCTGTCGGCGGGGCGGCGGGGGTTGGGAGGAGAACTGCACCGCGCCGTAGCCTGGCAGTGCTGCAGCCGGGCTAAAGTGGCTTCATAAACACCCACGTGATGAATGACCCGAGGACGTCGTCGTCTACGTCGTCCAATTGCAACTGTACCGGCCATGACGTCTACTTAACCCCACTCGTGGGACATAAATTTTGTTTTCTAACAACCCCTCAAGTCGAACTCAATACTTAGAGGTTACGTTACCCTCTTTTTTTTTTTTTTTTTTTTTTTTTTTTTTAGCAGCAGCGAGTCAATGAAAAATCAGACCGCTGGACGTTAATTTGGGTGCGAACTGGATTTGTTTCTTCACCGAAAGCGCTCCACTCACTCTTTGAGAGAAGTTTAATCTCTGGTTGCTATTGCATCACTCACGAAAGAAACGATTTGGCTTTGTTAACTGGAAACATTCTTTTTGCTCCTGCCACTGACGCATGAGGCAGTTAAGCCTTTTATTGACGTGTGGAATAAATTGCAGGAAATGAAGATATAATTTTTTACGATAATAAGAATGGCTCGCGTGAAGACTATCAGCTCTAAAGCGGCGTTCCTCTGAAGATGAAACTAGTGATTTCAAAACATCGGAGAAATTAAACGTCTACAAACGATTGTAAAATTTACAGCGTCCTTCAAAGGGTCGTTTTAGTTTTATGTCTTTTAAAAACCAGTATAATATCAAATTTTAAATGTAAGTAAATATCTACAGTACTTAGCTGTCAACACAGATGATTTTATCCATTTGGTGCATTATTTTGCAAATTTGACAATAACAAATGGAGCCACCGGCGTAGCTCAGTGGGCTGAGACGCTTGTCTGTCGATCCGGAGTTGCGCTTGGGTGCGGGTTCGACTCCCACTTGGCCTGATTTCTTAGTTGTTTTTTTTTTTCTGAGGTTTTCCCCAACCGTAAGGCGAATGTTAGATATATGGCGAATCCTCAGCCTCATCCCGACATACACTATCTCGTTATCACCAATCCTATTGACGCTAAATAACCCAGTAGTTGATGCAGCGTCGTTAAATAACAAACTAAAAATAACAACTAACTTAATAAATAAAAGCCTTATTTAACTTCAATTTTTTAATATGACATACAATTCTAGAACTCTGCTTGAGCGTAGGTTCGATTCCCGCTTGGACTAATTACCTGATTGTTTTATTTTTTTTTCGAAGTTTTCCCCAATCATAAACCGAATGCCAGGCAGTCTATGGAGAATCCTCGCCCTCATATCGCCAAATGCCACTTCGCTCAAACCTTTTTTTATTTTATTTTTGCATTGCTTACTTTATTTCTTATATTATTTTTAACATTCAATGCTTAAGTATTTTCATGACATCAATTTAAAATCTGTACCCATTAGATCTAACGTGTATATCGTATCTTTATTTTATTATCACTGTTATTTTTAATGAATTATGTTAAATGATACCCTATAATTTTATTTCTCTTTATTCTCATCTTGTGTGTTATGTAGCTTTCTCTTATAAAGCTAATTTTAACTTCAATCCTCTATTTTATTTTGTTTTAATGTAATACTTTGAGCAAGAGTTTGGTCAAGTGGAAAAAAGGACCTAATGGCCATAACTCTGGCAGGTTTAATAAAACTCTAGGCCAAGTATTAATTTCATGGACGCTAGAAAATCAACTAAAATATGACGAATAAATTTTTCAATCCGTGTGTAATACTGTACGTCTTTTTGCTATTAAATACATCGCGTCCATACTAAAAGTATACAGAAATAATAGCTTATAATTTCACAACCGTATATTATAATTCCTTAAGATAAAGGTCAATCACTAGAAAAACTCTCCAAGATTTCGTTTCATACCTTTTCCATGGACATTGTTGTGTGTAATGTTTTATTTCAAGCTTATTGTTGCATGACCGTTGTTGTGTGAAATGTTTCGTTTCAAGTTTATTGTACCATGAATAAAAATTTGCATTTATCAGTCTAGTTCCTCGTCAATAGAGATGTGGACGGTACAGCAAAAAGTTCAATGCATGCTCTGGTTTGCAGAATTGAATTCAGTTATGCGTGTTCAGCGGCGCATACGGAGGGAATGGAATGTGGCTCCTCCTACACGCAAATCCATTTACGAATGGGATAGATCTCTACGAGATAATGGAAGCTTGAATTCAAAGACAGGGAAACATTCTAAAAAGCATGTGGTCGAAATTATTGTGGATCAAGTGCATGAATCATTTATTAGAAGCCACGTAAATCAATTACACAGGCTAGAAGGGAATTGTAGATTCCTCATTCAACAGTTCACTTTGCTATTCCGCAATTTCCGCCAGGTTTAACATTTCAGCAGGATGGTGCCCAACCACACTTCTATCGAAATGTTGAAACGTTTTTGGGTGTAAACTTCCCAAGAAATTTGATTGGTAGGTGTGGCCGCCTAGATCCCCGGATTTAACTCCTTCGGATTTGTTTGCGTGGGGATTTATTAACAATTTTGTGTACAGCAGAAAAGTCTGTAATTTGATTGATTTGCGACAGAGATGTTGAGTGTCGTTTTGGTACCTGTCGAGCTATAAATGGTGCTCATGTTGAAGTGTACTAGAGGAAATAAAAACTTTTTCAGTTACTCTATGCAATGCAGAAGAAATTTATTTAATATACCTCATCCAAGTTACGATATAATCTGTTATTTCTGCTTACTTTTTATGTGTACACAGTGTACTTATTAAATACTGGTACTGATTTTAATTAGTTTCGGTATACCGCCTTTATAACTTAATACTTTTGTTAGAAACTTCATCATCATTATCATTATCACCACCATAAATATCATGGGCTTCTTTAGGAAAAACGTAGATAAAACATGTCCTTGTTTGTATTTTAGGATATCTCACATCTCGCTTTCTATTTGTTTGTAGTTGCAGAATTTATAGGAAATATGATAAGCAGGATGAAAACACAAAGCCTTTCCCCGATTAGAAACATTTATTACTGAACAACTACTCTAGATACAGGGATCCTGTTTTCAGCAAGTGATATCTAAACTTACGAAGTTTTCATGCATACATGTGCTTCGTTGTTGCCCGAAGAACGTCTAATAGATACCAGATTTCATGCCATGTTTCTGCCAACATCTCACTTTTCTAATCCCAAAACCGAGCATTAACATTGTGTCTGTCGACTTTTCCGGAAATGTGAAACATTACCTCATCAGAAAAACAAACTTGCTTAATGTAGTAGTCATTGTCTTGTTGGATTCGTTCCAGAATGTCCGAGAAAATGCAGCACTTCGGGGAAGATTGTCTGGCAACAAAGCTTGTGTCATTTATACTTTCTATTTGTCGAACTGCAGGCGTTCGTGCAAAATTTTAACCACAGTACTCTGAGGTAGCCAAGTTCATTTGACGCACAACGCGTCGAATTCTTTTTTCGGACAGCGTCAACAGTCTTACCTGTCACTCCATGTCTACGTAAGTATCGCTGAACTGTAATTAAAGTCTTTGCTGTAATGGACTACCTTGTTTCGAGATACCAAAAAACGCACTGCGCCTTTTCCTGCATAGACGCCATTTTGATACTAAACAGTATGTACTACAGTGCTACATGCAAGGAAAGAAATATCTATGAATCGAACAATATTATGCCGCAATATTAATTTTTCTATCTAAGGTAGTTTTTAAGTTACAATTACTCATAATTAGGGAAAGACTTTCTACATTCTTGGTCCTAGGGGCTTGAAATTTGAAATAATATTTTAAAAAAGGTTTTCTTTACCTTTCTTCAAAATTGTGTGAATAATAGTTTTCATTTTTCAAAATTTTCATTAAAGAAATTTAAAAATGTACTTTTTTTCTGAAAATTTGCTAAACCAATAAACCTAAAACTTTACACATGTGTTAACAATACCTAAAGTAACATTTCCCTCAAAGCAAATGTTTTATTTAGGCTTCATATTATTTTAAAAATATTAGATACGAAACAATTTTTTAAAATTTTTTTAAGTTTTAAAATGTATAAAACTTACAAACATTAACAAATAAAATCTTTTGAAGGGAGTTATTGATAATACACTTTTAAATTTGTATGCAAAATTTCATCTTTTTACTCCTAATGGTTGCAGAGAAAAAGGTACATAAGCATTAAAAATATGTTACTGAAAACGACGTTTAAAGTTATAGTACAATTTATCTAGTATCTCACCTCATGCAGTGCATTAAATGTTCTCCATATTCATAAGGAGGTAGTAAGCTACAGCCTTCCTAGCACTGGTCAGATAGTTTGCCTGTTTAAATTCCCAGAAAATTTCTATAACACAGAAACTCCAAAATGGATACTGAAATGTGCAGTGGCACATTGCGCCGCGCTGTGGTATTTAAATTTTAAAGACCACTTCGATCCTTCAGACAAGCAAAATATTTCAGTACCGTATTTAATACAGAGAAGTATGTACTGTTTATTAAAGAAATAAAAAAGAATTCAATTTTTGTAACAATTTCGCGTCTGTTTACCCTTAAAGCAGTCCCTAGCATCGTATCTAAAATTCCTCAAATCCATTTCAATACTATCTTCTCATCTACGTCTCGGCCTCCCCACAGGTATTCTTCCTCAGCTCTCACAAGTAACACTCTATACGCATTTCTGGATTCATCCATACGTGCTACATGCCTTGCTCATCTCAAACGTCTGGATTTAATGTTCCTAATTATGTTAGGTGAAAAATAGAATGCGTGGATTCTGCGTTGTGTAACTTTTTTCATTCTCCTGTAACGTCATCCCTCTTAGTCTCAAATATTTTCTTAAGGGCCTTATTCTCGAAGACCCTTTACCACTGTTGCCATCTGAAAATGAGAGTCCAAGTTTTACAACCATAAAGAACAACGGTAATATAACAAATTCTAAGTTTTTTTTTTTTAAGACTAGATGACAAAAGCTTCTCAACCGAATAATAGCAGGCATTTCCCATATTTATTCTGGGTTTAATTTCTCTCGAGTATCATTTATATTTGTTGCCGTTTCTCCAAGAATTGACTTTTTTCACCTCTTCAAAGGATAAATTTGCCATTTGTAGATTTCCATTTCGTACTATGTTTTGGTCATGAGACGCATCTTATAGACCTACTTTGTTTTTCCGGAATATACTTCCAAACCTATCACTTTACTTGCTTCAAGTAAAATTCCCGTGTTTTCCCTAATCGTTTGTGGATTTTTTCCTAACATATTCACGTCATCCCCATAAACAAGCATCTGATGTAACCCGTTGAACTCCAAACCCTCTCTATTATCCTGGTCTTTCCTATTGACATATTCTAGAGTAAAATTAAGAAGTAAAGGTGATGCTGCATGTCCTTGTTTTATCCCGCAATGAATTGGGAAAGCGTCAGAGAGAGATTGCCCTATACGTACTCTGCTCTATGTTTCACTGAGATACATTTTATTTACTCTGAGTAATTAAAGTTCACGGCACTCGTAATTGACCTATAACTACCAAATTTATATCAGATATACATATCATTTTAGCCTGAAATAGCTACTGTATTGATTTCAGGAATTTCTGTAAATTAGCATTTAAATTACTGTATTATACTACAAAGTCTTTTCTAAATAATTTTAGTTTGTATTTATACACGATTACAAAGTTCAAGATAATGTCATTTTGCTCCCATGTGCTAAATTTGAAGGATTTTAGTGCATTATTGAGATTATAGTGTCATTGATTAATTACTGTTCGAGAATTACAACCGCAGTATTTTATAACGCACAACCCTACACAAAGACAAGGACATGGGATATAAGAGTCATTAAAGTAATACCCACATATAAAATTCAACAGTCCCTAGAATGCGCAATTCCTTTGAAATTTAGAGATTGTTTTGAAAGAGGTTATTTATTTTCAAAATTTTATCTCTTACTTTTATTCTTGCACAAAATACATTAATTCTTTTCTTTACGAGTGTCATCACCATATGAAGGAAGTGCAAAGTTTACGCTATTTTGCTATAGACGTATCTTCAATCGTCTGCAAGCAAGAATTCCGTATATTTCACTAAAATCATGGGGAACTGTAAAGCTAGAACCCTATCAATTTAATAAGTTAGCTTACTGAAAAATAGTGAGTTCACGATATCAAAAACTTCTTCGTTCCGGATAGAACCAATCCTTCCACAGCAGACTGTGCCTGGAATCTTGGAAACCTGCTAAGGGGATGTGATGAGAATAATATTAAATCGGAAGGAAAACCCATTACGAAGTTTTGCAGTATCCATGAACGCCTCATATCTGTCTTGCAGGCCCCTCATATTGGATGGAGTGATTTCCGTATCTGAATTGCTGGCATACCATCATTGAGCCATACGGAGCGGCAGATGGCAAAACCTACACTTCAAACTGCGTTCCACGACCTCGCCCAGATAGCGAATTCCTGGTCATTCTTATAGCGGAAATTCTCTGGTCTTCTCAAACACATACCCTCTGTTTTCCTTCCTCGCAAGTAATATACAGTTTCGATGACTCATGGAAGTTTGGTTACTTCATGCTGTGTGAGATAAAAGCTGTTCTTGTTCTAAACGTTTATTGCACATGAGTAAGAAGATTAAAAAGTAACACATGACTTGGTTGCTATGTTACTGTGAAACTAGTACTGTAAGTATTTCAGACCTGTTCAAGAATTGTTGCCATGGCAATTAAGAAATGAATTGTAAATTTTACTTTCACTGCCAAATACAGGGTGTTTCAGGAGGAATAGTAAATATTTAAGGAGGTGGCAGTATAGACGAATTCGAATAAAAATTCCATGTAACATGTTTCCAATAATTGTTATTGGGTACAGAAATACAGCTATTAGAATGTAACTCAAGAAGGTGTTAAGAAAAGGCAAATGATTACGTTCAAAGTTGATTTTCATAAATTCCACCACAGACATCAATGCACTTTCGAATTCTCTTAGCAACACCACGTGTAACTCTTCTGAGGTCGTCTTGGCGTTCTTTTATGAGGGCAGCATTATTCATAATCCGAACGAATAAATCGGCTCTTGTGTTTACTTTTTCTTTCTAGATTTCACCTCTCAACCATCCCCACAGGTAAAATCTAAAGGGGTAAAGTCCGGGGATCTTGGTGGCCAAGAAACGTGACCATATCTGCCGACCCATCTTCCGGGGAATGTTAGGTTTAGACGATGTAACATCTGATGAGTAGAATGTGCAGGGGCTCCGTCATGCTGGAAGATCATACTCATTCTTGTAGCGAAAGGAACCTCTTTCAATAATGCTGGAAACTCTTTTTGAAGAAAGTCCAGATAACGGGGCCCTGTAAGACGATGCGGTAACACAACAGACACAAGCAACTGATTGTCTATCATAACACACCACACATTTACAGAGAAGCGTTCTTGAAAATGTGTCTCCTCAATGGCATGTGGGTTTTCGTCGGACCATTGATGTGAGTTACGAGTGTTATTTATACCATCACGAGTGAAAGTGGCTTCGTCAGTGAAGAGTAAGAATGGGATTACTCGGCGTTTTACAAGTAGCTAACGACAAAATTCCAGTCGTCTATCTTCATCTCCTGCTCGAAGGTGTTGAATCTGCTGTAAATGAGAAGGATAGAATCCGTGCATAAGTAATGTCCGTCATACTCTTGCATGTGGAACACCAATACATGCAGAAATTTTCCGTCTGATTGTTGCAGAACTACGTTCTACCAACTGAATAATGTCTTCTACTTCATCCACATTCTGTTCATTTACACGTTCAGATGAAATATGACTGCTGGGCACTGTATCAGTTTCAAGCAGTTTAGTGAAAACAAGAGTAAACGCTTTTGAATTTGGAACTCTGCGTTTAGGAAATCGTCTGCCGTATTCTCTAAAGCAGCAACAGCGTTTCCATTGCAAAAGCCGTACACAAATACCATGTCGGCATACTCAGCATTTGTAAATACTTGCGGAATTCTTAAACGATACAGTAGAATTGGCCAACAAACCACAATTACAGTTGAAAAATTCAATTATGTAAACTAAAGCACATCTTTACAACTTGACCTTTAAAACAAAAATGACAATCGATGAATAAGTCCATAGCAACCGGAGTAGCAACACACGAAACGAAACGTAATCATTTGCCTTTGCTTAACACCTTCTTGGGTTGCATTATAACAGCTGTATCTCTGTCCCCAATAAAAATTGGAAACATTTTGTATGGATTTTTTATTCGAATTCACCTATACTACCACCTCCTAAAATATTTACTATTCCTCCTGAAACATCCTGTATATGTTAAAAATAATTAACTTGTTAAGTATTGCAGAAAATTGTTTTATATAACTACGAGTTTGTTTATTTTAAATTAATCGTTTAAAGATAGCCTACATTAAAATAGAAAACACCATTACGCCTAATTTCGGTCTAGGTATTAGGAGATTTAGGAGATTATTATAATTTCGCCTTATCAGTTAGTTTTAGGCTACCGGTACTTATTTGGTTACTGTATTCCTAAATACGAAATGGTACGGACCTTACTTATACCTACTAGTTTCTATACTGGACTTTGGTTTCTAAAATAGCTTTAAATTATGGTCACAAGTCTTATAACTAACTTGTGATTACGGTTTGGAAGAATGTAAGTTATTAGTAAAAAGCGCAAATGGGGTCGGTATTGAGAGAATACAAGTTTACTGCACAGAATGCTTTAATGACGTCACGAATGTGGGTGGAGCTGTACCTCTTAGGCGCAATTCACACAGAGAAGACGTGGCTCGGACATCGGGCGGAGGCATGATGGTTTTCGAATGTCTCCCATGTAAACAAATGTATCGATGCACACAGAGAGGACGGGATGGGGGAACGCCACTCCGAAGCCAAGCCTTCGCCTCTTTCGAGTCACGAGGGGCCCTTCAAAGTGACACGTTGCGTCTGACTGTATTAGAAAATTCGCGACGATTTTTAATTTGAAATTAAATTTTGTGAAGAGATGGTGTAATATGGTATAGACACATTGGTGGGACATTATATAAAAATTCTGGAAACGGTCGGGATATAGGCCTATGTTCAATTCTTTCATCACAACTTCTACTCCAAAATATCTGAGAGCTCGCTTTGAATAACTTACAACATTGCGGAATCAACATCAGACTTTACTACCTATTTATTCCTCATCACCGTATCTCTTTCTATTCATCCTCTTTCACAGTGTCAGTTTGTCGCCTATGGAACTCCTTACCTCATCATGTCAGGGATTGGCGAACAGTTAGACCTAATTAATTTAAATTAAGAATTAAAATTACATACTTCACGGAATTAAGTTGTGAGTGTTAGCCGAATTTAATAGGTTATTCTATGTCTTTGTATAAATTGTCATTTAGGCCCATTACAAAATGGAAATAGGATATAAATTGTAATTAATTATGTATCATGTTTAGTCAGTATATCATTATACAGTTTGTAAGCTCCTTATTGTGAATGATAAGGATTTTATATTTAAATATTACTATTTTTTATTGTTTCAATGTATATTTCACTTCTGGTAATGTCGAAGAGAAGGCCTCATGGTCTTCACTCTACCGCAGCGGTGATCAAAACTCGAACGGCAGAGACAGTCTATGAAGTAAAGAGACGGGGAAGAGGTACTTGGCATGAAAACTACAACCAGTGGTGGTTCATGCACTAACATTGAGTCCTTCATCAACACGCTAATAAAAATTGCAAGCTTTGCTGTATCAGTAAAGTCACTACTGTCATCAAGAGTCAATAATATATATACTTCCTTGCTTTTTTTTTTTCTTTTTTTTTTTTTTTGAACACAATCAGAAATCTCCTAAATTCTCTTCTGGATGTTTAGTCGAGAAAGCTCAGTTTTTCAAAATTAACAACTTTCATTGGATAAATTATTTCAGCCACCTTGATCAATGCGCTTTTAAAAAACTCATGAAAGGCTTAAGAGAACGAGCTATTTCGTTCGCCACTAGATAGCTGGCTTCCTTACATTTTATTTGTCATCTTTCTCTTCATGACGATGATTTATGGCTGACTTCAGTTCTTGGAGTTAATAGCTCGTTTCGCTACTACACTTGCACGTAGGCTAATATTCAGTCAGTTTTTCTATATTATAGTATTATTATTATTATTATTATTATTATTATTATTATTATTATTATTATTATTATTATTACTGCTGCTACTGGTAATGCTATCAGTATTGTTATTAGTATTACCATTATTATTATTAGGTCTATTATTATTAAATAAATAGCTATAGTCCCGTCGCTCTTATTTCCGGCAGCCAATCACGTTGCAGGCCGGCTACATTTAAACGTGTGCGTCTTATGATTCGCTCCTGTTGACGTTATGCACTTCCTAAGGCTCGATCAATACTTAATATAATCGCCCGCTATTTTGGCTCTTTCGTTGGCGTTCGCAGAAAGAACACGTGGATGTTATTTGCCGCTCAGTTACAGTGCGTTTGATTTATTATCATAGAAGCTATGACATGATAATGTTTAACGGTGTGGCAAATAGATTCCTCGTCTGGTAGCTCGGAAAAAAAAATAAACAAAAATGGCGAACGATACTTCCTACCTAGACTTTATAGAGCCTTCGCTTCCTAAGGTGTAAGCAAAGAGGAGGAGTCACGCCGGGAATAACAGCGTCGCGAATATAATAAATAACTGACAATAGTTATCAAAAGATAAAAAAAAAAAATGGAGATATAGCGTAATCTAGTAATTATTTTATTCTTCAAGGGAAGATGTAGGCCTATATATTGAGGCACGTATATAAGAATTAGGCCTATGGTGACACTTGCTGATAAATAGTAGTAGTAGTAGTAATAATAATAATAATAATAATAATAATAATAATAATACCTGTTATGCCTATGTATTCAGCGTAATGCCCTGTAATGTCACTTCTATATACTACTACTAATTGAACAGTTGAGCAAAGCAACATATTATATTCCTCTTCCCATTCTGTACGAAATCTTCTGTTCCTTCTAGAGACAGAGGGTTTATAGAGTGACATGGTACCGACACTGCTTACCTTCAATACGTGAGCGAGACAGAGAGCAATGTACAGGAAACTCTCCTTATCAGTATGAATTCTTTGATGACACGATGTAATCAGGATACCCAGTTTGGTCACCGCTGCTCTACCGGAATAAATAAATAAAAAAATAAATAAATAAATAAATAAATAAATAAATAAATGCATAAGTGCATAAGTAAATAAATAAATAAATAAGTAAATAAATAAATAAATAAATGCATAAGTGCATAAATAAATAAATAAAAAAATAAATAAATGCATACATAAGTAAATAAACATGCATACACAAATAAATAAAACAAATTAAACAAATAGATAAGATATGCCATAGGCCTACATTCTTCCTTTTTTCAACCACTAAGGGTGCACACAAAATCTGATCTGTTTTTAATATTAGCGAGTTGTACGAGAGCTAGGGCATCCTCATTGACTGAAGAAGACCTTACGAAAACTGTGCGACGCAAAAGTGTTGCGAGGGTTTTTGACTCTTCAGTATGCTTTGCTCACGTCATGTCCGCGTCATGTCTTCGCCCGACGTTCGAGCCACGTCCTGTCTACGTCTTCTCTGTGTGACGTTACGCTCGCGACTCACTGGTAAGCGGAGTGAATTCGTTGCATTTATTTTCCATTTTATTTACCATTCGTCGGCAGTTCTTTGCTTACTCCTTACTTTTACACTTGCTGGGACATTTCTTAATTTCCTCTCTGTTTTTCACATTCATCCTCACATCTTCACTTCTTTATTTGTACATCTGCACTACGTTAATAATTTCTTTACTTCCCACCGTAATTCTTCTCATTCTTCCGTACTTCTTTACTTAATTTCACCTTTATAGTACCAAAACATAGGTAAGATATGCCGAAAGCAAATAAATCTCGCCATTTGAAGCTGCAGTTGTTGGTAAAGAGTTCGGAACTCAACACTTCTCTTCGGACAATTCTAGCGAGAGAAAAATACTTCTATTATACCTGTAAGTCTAATTTTCTTAGTTGTATATTTGTTTCGTAATTTTAATAATTTATATTGGATGTTGCGTTGCAAAATAGACTAAAATAATGTTGTATCAGTAGGTATCATATTTTTAATTCGTCTCTGCCACATCATCCATTGTAGACAAGTTTTTCGCAGTATAAACACTAACTGAATATCGTAAGAGGTTCACTTCTCAATCCATGATGAACAACAAGTGCAACCATGAAGAAGGGGAGAATAGTGTAAATTAAGATGATATACACTATCTATATGTGATTAACTGTATACATTCATTGTAAATATGTGTTTTATAATCTGTGACACATTGAATTGTACATATTGTAAATAAATGTAGTGATGTAATGTGAAATGTAAGCAATAGGTGGTTTTATACGAGTATTTTAAAGTGCATTCACAGAACACTAGAAATATGTGTAGCTCAAATAACTGTATCGCCAAGTTTAGGGTCGTGGTTCTGGCTGCCTGAGAAGAACAGTATAGTGCACTGCCTTACATGCTGCTCATTGTCATACCACAGTCTAGTATATTGTCACGAGGCTTGAGTTTGTGAGGGTACTAGGAACAATAGACTGTGCAGGTACTATTTCGTATTGTCTGTAATGAGGCGATAGTAGCGATCATAGTGGTCAACAACTATCTATGGATGCATATTTACCACATATTGAACTTCGTGACTGTACATACTAGACTGTGGTCTTACCTATAGGCCTAATCGATGTTGTAGTTAACCTTGCTGTTTACAAACCCCAAATGCGCTCTCTAGTTATTAGTAGTAAGCACCCTTTTGCAGTGCCGTTGTAGCGTCGTGGTTTAAAGTCTACGGCAGGTATGCTCAAAATTGTAAAAGCCCCGATTACACGGATGATGCTGCACTGCACAACACACACTGTGTACGGACTGGGCTCCGCAACTACTTTGCAGCACCGCCTGAGGCATCGCTCTCATACTCTTACAAATACGGATAATAAACTGAATTTGAAAAAGGAAAGAATATACACTGTAATATTCAGTTATTATATTGTGTATTATATTTAATATAATTATGATATTATTATTATATCATAGATAATCTTATTTTCATATTCCACCATATATTGCGGTCTGTTCAACATGTGGATTCTTTTCTACAAGTAATCGGAAATTTATTTCCAACGAATTTACTCAATGCGCAGCTGCCTCAAAAAATGCTCATTTGCTAATCGGGAACTATGTTTGGATTTAGCAACTTTCATTCTCTAAAATAATTCTTCGCATACATAAGTCGAGGCAAAGGTAGCTAACATAGTGGCAGCGAATAAGCTCATCGTAGGATATTTCGTTTTGTTAATTTTTTAATACTTCTATGCTTGTCAATTCATATTCTCTGCATTTAGTTCTCAATTCTACGTTACTTTGTAAATCAATTAACTCGTCCTGGAACTGCATTCTCACGGATTGTACTAAATTTACTACGAAAGGATTAACAAAAAGATTAATACCACTTTCCATACGTCTAAAATCACTAAATATGTGTTCTGTGAATTGAAATTTGAGTTGTTCCAGTACACAGATATAATTAACTATAATTTGTTCAGGCACCATACATCTCTTTACAAGTTCACCATCCGTGAAGGGTTTTAGTGTCTTAGCTAATTCCCAACACACTACATAACTTGCTCCTAAACATAGACTCTAAATTCTTCGACTCTCTTCAATGTTTGGCCTTTCATTAAGTGCTTTCAATTCTTGAAAATGTAGTGCCTCTGAAAAATTATTTTATCATAACATGTATTTCTGTTAAAATAAAATCACCACAATAATAATAATATAATAATAATAATAATAATAATAATAATAATAGTAATAATTGTAATATACCTAACAATAGTAATAACACTACTACTACTACTACTACTACTAATAATAATAATGATAATAATGATAATAATAATAAATAATAATAATTGTAATATACCTAACAATAGTAATAACACTACTACTACTACTACTACTACTACTACTACTACTACTACTACTACTAATAATAATAATAATAATAACAACAACGTTGGTATATGAATGCATATTACAGAAAACAGCTTCCCTGTCACTTCGGCATGTTCTGGATGGCAGAGCGTATAATGTCATTTTATGTTGCTCAGTAGTATTCCTGACAGTACCTTACAACATAGTAAACACTTTACCGAACGCAAAACAATATGGTATATGTCGTTTGCTTACAGAAGGTTTTGACTCTGTCATTGTCCCTCACTGTTCGTACGTTACTAAGTACTTGAACTGCCTTCCACTGCCATCCGTCGAGCTTCGAACGAGGAACAGCACGCTCTAAATTTTAAGGTTGTGATTACAGAACGTAATCGCGAGTCAGAGAATGAGCATACCTGGTCTACGGCATCATGCCTAGGGCTCGCGTTAACGGAAGGTGCACTGGTTCCATTCCTCATGGGTACAATTAGAAATAATTTTCTAATGAAATTTCGGCTAGTGTACGAGACTGGTACCTACCCAGCACAGTGATGAATTTGGGAAGCTAAAATAGGTTACAAAAACTAGCTATAAATGCTAATCACACGATACTTCCGCTCTAGTTGATGATCATTCACCTCTGCTGAGGCATGTGGGCGTGAGTCCTGCAGTTGACTGGTCTGTCTGGACCTCCATAGACTATTGCTCCATGCATTTATTCTAACATCTTGTAATTTAACGACTGATAGGAATAATTACTGTAGTGCTCCGATAGAATCCATATCCCAGAGTCCACAATACTACAATATTACAGATGTGCAATTGCTATACCGAAATTTAAATTTTTTGGTATCACTCTTAATCCTGAAATGTATGAAAATAAATAACGCCCACTCTGTCTATCAAGGACTTTGACATGTTCTTGGCTTGTATTTACGACTTTTCTATCTACATTATTCCGATAAGCGGGGGACTTCTGAAATGTGGGGTAAGCACGAAAACTAACGAGAAATGACGTACTGACAACGGACAAATAATAATCAGATTTCATTAGGAATTTGAACTCACGGTTCTCAACTGCCACGTAGCAATGAAGATGCGCCTTACCCTGGACTGTCCCCTAAAATCCATGTGATGTTTCATTAAATAAATTTAAAATTGAAGTTCATTGTATTTTATGTGTATCCAACTGTAATAAAAGAGCCATCCTGTTTCACTATAACATGAATTATTTAATGGCCATAGGCCTATATCTGGCCTATTGTTTGAAACAATCAATAGCTTTAAAAGAGATCACAAGTTGGTATTATAGCAATAATTTTATGGGACAGGAAAAGAATTCAGGTATTAGTAATCCCTCTATTGGATTATATTAATTTCTGCTTGATTATTATTTTCATTTGTTTATATTGTCCAAATTTGTAGTAGCTCGTTGTACGAAATGTAAAGTGATATATGATACTGAAAAAATAGAGAGGAACTTTTCGATCAAGCAGCAAGTCTTGCATCTGTTATACAGAACTTATAACTTAGCTTCTGGCTTCTATCTGTCTGAATGTATAGAGCGATTTATCTTAAAATGTTGGAATATTTTCTATATATTCAGTATAAATTTAAATTTATATGTAATATATGAAGAAAGAGATACAGTTACGAATCCAGAATATAATTAGCAAACCCACATTGATGTAGGCCTACAACTGCGACACTTAGATCCTGACAAAAGCGCGAAGGAGAAGGATCGAGGTCGCGCAAATGAGATTTCTACGACCGCTATTAGGTGTAACAAGGAAAGACCATATAACAAATGACACAATAAGAAATAAACTAAATCAGGATAATATTATAATCAGAGGTAAGAAGTTCGTACCGAAACTGTTAAATTCTGTGAACTTGAGCTGTATACCTACCAAATAACCAATAGTAACACAGCTCTCACAGTCATCAAACCAGCAAAAAAAAAAAAAAAAGTACAGTCGGATGGTAACCAAACTTCTCTTTGTGCCTAGGAATAAAAAACAAAGTAGATAAATAGTATTGTATACGAAAACAATAAATTAGAATCTTCGTAATTTTTAATATAAAATTATTCACCCATACATATAAGAATAACAAGCAAAATAGATAATTATATATACAGTATTATTATGTACTTATATTATTAAATATATTTAGCCTTGTTACAATTTATAATTGTTTAAACATTCCCATCAACGCAGAAGTACATTCGATGAAAGGACAAAGTTCTCGTGGCTATAACTTTTAAAGTATGTACGAAAAGCGGAATCAGAAATTAATTCCTCTTCCATCCAAATTTTTAGTTCTTTGTGAATCAAACGTACCGTAGTGACGTAAGGCAGCCTCGATATCAGTCTTAAAGTTGTATTTTGAAAGACCTAGATTTTTTTAAGTATTTATCCGGCGCTTGCCCCTACACTGGTTAAGTACACATTATGATTGGCCTAATTAGGCTTTTGTATAATATTATACTGGATTTTAAGTTTAGATGCCTGCTTTTATTAAGTAAGGAGTACAATTGGACCATGCTAGAATGGGCTTGTCTCAGTGTTCCGTCAATGTGAGTCGAGAAGTCTGTTGTCGAGTGATGTCCAGGTATTTTGCTGACGTTTTCCACTCGATCTGTGATCCGTTAATCTCCATTTTGGGATAATTAACACGTAAAAATTTACTCTCCTTCGTGGAAACTATAGCTTGAGTTTTCAATACGTTTTAATTAGCCACTTACGTGGCCATGATACCAATTTGTTTAACAATCTCTGTAATTTAGTACCGGCTGATATGAATTTAAATGACAACACCATAAAATCAGTAGTCAGCAAACAGCTCAAACATGCTGTTGTGATCCCCGTTGAATGGCAGGTCATTTATATAAATTTGGAAGAGTTTAGGACCCAGTACACTGCCTTGAGGCACACCAGCGTGTATATATCGAAATCCAAATTGTTCGTTTCTAAGAAAGTCTTTACTTCTCATTTCGTCCTTGAGTCGTTTCAGAATAATCTTTTCGGCCAGTTTGCCTAGTACATTTAAAAGACTAATTGGTCTGTAGTTTAATGGATCACTATTATTATTTCCAGGTTATGGAATTTGAATAATATGCGAGTGCTTCCAAATCTTTGGAAAATACTCTATCCGGAGGATAGTGTTTACAATGTCTGTTAAGATTATGAGCTTTCCTAGAAAGTTCTTTGATAACTTCAGTTTGTATACCGTTCGGTCCTGCGCCTTTCTTGTTTGACAGGTGACGAATTTGCCATTTAATTTCAGCGAGACTCGCATTACGGATAGGGGGCGCGTCATTACTGTTATGTCCGTGAAGTAGGTCTGAGTATCAGCCCAGATCACACATATAACAGAGTGCTCATCCCTATGTTAAAATCGGTAGCACTTTGAAGAGAATAACCGCCAGGATCGCCAATCGTCCGCCTTAAACGAACAAGGGATGGCAGTACAGTCGCTCGCTAATGTAATTCAAATGGGAGTTATGCGTGACGTCTTTTGTAACAACTAGATGGCAGCATAGTAAACCTGACACAAATTGTTACCGTCAAAGCCTATAAGGCCGAGCAATGTGGGTAGGCCTATATGTGATCTAGGGCAGCGGTGGCGAAAATGTAATCGTGCGCCGAGCCACTGTGTAACCTGCGACGTGCATAGCACCTATGAAGGGAGGCGGACACCCGAAGGGTAAGTGAAGCAACTGTCTGACTTATTAACGCATTTTCATTTTCCTTACGTCAAGCACTTAAATATAATTTTATACAATACAAGGCTACAAACTAATATTTAGTACGTGTAACGAAGAAAGAAATGAACAATAAATGAACAATATCACAACCTAAAATTAACTGTCTTCAGAATGTCTCTGCGACAAAGTTTCAAAATCAGGAATTATGTCACTTACTGCCAATCGTAGTTGATCACGAAGATATTTGTCTGTCAGTCGTGATCTAAATTTGGTTTTTACTATTTTAATTGTTGCAAATAATTTTTCACAAACGTAAGTTTTAGCGAACGTGGCTTCAACAGAGCAAGCGAAAGAATGAAGCTTCGGATATTTATTTTTTGGCAAAGATTTGAAAGTTCAACATTTGTCAAGTCCTTACATCTAGCTTTCATTTGACATCGCACAGTAAATCAGTGAGTTCAAATTGAAGAGCTAACCGCATTATTCGTACATCTGCTGAAAAAGGGTTGACGTACAGAGATGATGATGATGATGATGATGATGATGATGATGACGATGATAACAACAACAATAACACTTAACCTTTTAATGTTTCATGAGTAACATGTATTATAATGCCGTTCTATGTTATACAACCGTTTTCCTCGTAATACTTGTGAACAAATCATACATTTAATATTGTCATCATATTGATAGCAAAAAAAATGCGTCCTCCCATCCTACATGGAAAGTTCGTACATGGTTTCGACAGAAACATATGCCACTGGCAGGTCAGAGACAAATACAAATGGAACGGAGTTCGACTCCAGTGACTGAGAGGGTGGGGGGTTGGCGGAGGTTATTAGCAAGCGAAAAGCACAGCTATCACTGCGAGCCACAATGTCTCGCGAATCACGTTCCCGCCACGGCTGATCTAGGGTATCAGCAATTACAGCACTTCATAGTTTACATGTGGGTCGTCCACACCTGTGGAGTAACGGCTAGCGCGTCTGGCCGCGAAACCAGGTGGCCCGGGTTCGATTCCCGGTCGGGGCAACTTACCTGGTTGAGGTTTTTTCCGGGGTTTTCCCTCAACCCAATATAAGCAAATGCTGGGTAACTTTAGGTGCTGGACCCTGGACTCATTTCACCGGCATTATCACCTTCATCTCATTCAGACGCTAAATAACCTAGATGTTGATAAAGCGTAGTAAAATAACCTACTAAAATAAATAAAATAAAAACTTGTGGGTCAAACACGTCAGCATGTGGAGTAAAGAAATGCTGGAGGACTTGTGAAAATATAGTGGCTTTTTCTTCATCACTATTATGTATACTTTCCCATTGTGGCTAATGGTCGGCACGTTTTCAAAGGATTTTGTAAATAATTTAATTATTTCCAAACTTGGCTCATATTGACGGTATTTAAATTTTTTACTTTGTACGTCCAACCATTGATGACTTCATCATTAATTTCGTCATCAATTGGACGTCTCAAATAATTTACACGAGCTTTCAACCGCGGATAGCGTATTCGTTGCCAGGCTCGGCGAGCGCGATTTCGATCCGAAATTAGTTTCAGCGTGGAGGCTGATGGGACTAATAGGCTATTTCCGGTATGATTGTTTTAGTCGGAATCATCGACATAGATTCCAATATAGCATTTGTTAGCATTTTAGCAGCTAGTTTAATTTATTCGTTTGAATCTAGAGCCAAATCATAAATGAGAGCATCAAGTTTAACTCTAAACAACACCCAGTCTGCTGCTTTGTATCCTGGCACGGATTTCAGTCGGGGGAAGTATTAGGATCGTTCGAATTTTTAAGAGTACAGTTTATGGTCAAAGATGCTAACGAATCCCTTGTCTGAATGTTGAAGTGATATGTGAAGTTTTTAAATAGAAAAATGTCCAGAATATCTGACAAATACCGTGGGTTGTCAGAGATGTGCGTGTGCTCCGCCGCACAGTGTGTAATTTCAAGCAGCTAGCCGGCCAAAAATCAATTTTCACACCCTATCTTTAAAGCTAAATTCTTATATAGACGTGTTTATAACACTCCAAAGTATACTATCCAAATGTAGACAGATCCTTACATCTGTTAGAGGACCCTCACAACAGAGCGAAAGTTGCATGTCTCCGATAAGATCATTTATGCTGCAGAGGCGGGCGCGAAGTATGTGTTTGGATGGTGCAAAGTGGTGAAGTTAGTACAGTATTTTTTCTAATACAGAGTGTGGATATATTATAATAAGGTATGTACTTACATATAAGCTAATTTTCGTGACAAAAATTATTATCTTATTGTCTAGAATAAGTGTCTGGATAAACATGTGCGAAGAGTTTGAGTTTTATCTTATTATATATTTCGAATTGACTTTTAAAAGGTTTAGCCCTCTATCACCTCGATAAAATTTTGTAGAGATATTCATTATACTTTTCTGAATACGACGTCGTGATTTTTTTCTGCAAACAGGTGCAGATAGAGTAGCTATTAATTATTTTCAGACATCATGCGCTCCATAATCCGGAGAGCTCTTTTCCAGACGTGGAACAAGAGCGAGAGAAAAGTGAAATTCTCAAATATAATTGAACATTTGGGTCTCAAAGATTACTCTGAAGACATTTTACAGTCAATAAAAAAATGAATTAAATTTCTGTGCTCGAAAATTCGATTACGGTGGGAAAATACAGCGGAAATGAGAAAAAATGTCTTAAAATATAATGCGCTATGTTTCAACCAAGATGCAAAGTCTGAAAATAAAATATGTAATACTTTTCCATCTGCTACAAAACAATTCCAATTTGATTCTGCCAGTACAATCATTCGAGGATGTCCACGTAAACTTTTCGGAGACTTAGCGAAAGATCAAAACGGAAAAAAAAGCTAGTCTACATTTTAAAGAAAGATCGCCAGAAGAAAAGCTTTCTGCTGCCCATACTAATTTCAGAACTTCTAGGAAAAGAGATGCGGCCAATATTGTAGGAGAGCTTTCACTTGCATTACTTCAACGTGCGACAAAATGGAAAAAAAAATCGTAAAAATTGATTTTGCAGGAACGACCAACAATTGTCACCTAATAAGGATCTCGCTTTGATTACTGATCTACAGTTGACCTCAAATCAATATAAAGAATTAAGGGAAATACAAAATCTTGTAACAGTTAATTTAGATCCACCGTTTTACTTATTGCGAAACATTGAAGATAGGATAGGTTCAGGCATGTTGACATGATAAAACAAAGCAGTCCCAATAAAAACGATGCAAATACCGCAAGAATATTTTTAAGGGAGGTTTCCACTTTCGCATATATTACGGGAATAGATGGAAATCTAATAAGTCGTTTACACATAATATATCAGAAACATTTTTCATGCGGTTTTGCAATACTGATGAACGGGCACTTGACATGTATGCAAGGGAAACAAGGGGATTATATTTATGCTTGCACAAATAGTATTATATGCCTACAATCCTTCACAAACTCTTGGTTCATGGACAGAAGGTCACAGG